>NC_083725.1:52289984-52593014 GCF_028564815.1 Eubalaena glacialis | reverse complement strand
TTCAGTCTCTAATCTGAAAAAAAAATTCCCACCAGAAATCAACATTGGATTTCACAACTCTAATATTCTCTTGGGTTTTGAAAGAATTTGAAATGGAAATGAGTACAGACATAAGGATTTGTGACCAGATCAATGTGTAATTATGTTTTGGGTATAAAATTCTCTGGGGAAAAACTACATTTAAATCCTCCTAAGAGACTCAGCTTCAGCTTATGGATGATTGGTGATATGTCACATTAGGAAGAGAAAGGAATCAGTGATGAGAGGCAGCACACTGTAGAAGCATCCTTCCAAAGCATCCTTCCCTGCCTCAGCCAACAGGGCAGGAAGCCTCAGGTCAAAAGGAGAATCAGCATTTTTTTCTCTTTTGCTGTTGATTGAACCAGTTTAGCATAAGTGTGTATGAAGTGTTAAGCTCTCTGAGGAATATTTATGTATTTTTTTGTTCAAGATAAGAGTAGATAGTATATTGAAGATGATCTTTTCAACCAGATTCATTCAATCTCTATCTTCAACCTCAGAGGACAACTGTTTAAAAATATAAATAAATATAGGTTTACTTTGCAATTAGAAGTATAAAACAACACAGGAATTAAGAGAAAACATAATAATTAATAATATTAATAATAATAGTAATAGCTGACTCAGGAACCGCCATCACATTGCACAGCTCCAAGCTCACCGACCCCTGTGATCATCTACACTACAAATGTTGCCCTTTAGAACTGTGCAACATCGTGTTTCTAGTGTCAGGTACTGGTCTAATCACTTTTTATATGCTAACTCACTTAATCCTCAAACAACTTGATGAAGAAGTAAACTATTATGTCCCCATTTCAAAAATTTTTTTAAAAGGCTAAGTCTTACTTTACACAGTAAGGAATGGAGCCATAATTCAAAGCAAGGCTTTCTGGTCCTAGAATCTACTTATAACCACCACACTCTGCTAACTCTTTAGGAAGAAAACAAGGAAAACAGAATCAAAATATTAGTAACTAGATTTAACAATGCAGTTCAAGATGGACCGAGCACCCTACAGCCTATTTTCCCAACTGGTTACAATTAAAAACTTCAGTGGAATTTAAAGCTTAATTACCCAAGGACACTGAAAAATAAATAATAGCAAGAGGAGAGGGGAACAAAGTCAAAATGTGAGAAAGGATCCATTAGGGAAATGATTTTCCAAGTTTGTTTCCCTCCTATGTCTGTCAGCTTGAACAGAATAAGGCCCCAGTTGTGGAACAGTGCAGCAGCACCAAAACACCAGAGAGAAATTCCTCCTTTCTGGCCAGAGGACCAGGAAAGTATCCCCTGTGAGCTGAAGCCCGTGGGCAGCAGCCGAATTTTGTTTCTTAATTTTTTTCTCTCCATGTCGTGCTCATGGGCAGCCCCAGTCACTAAGGTTCAGTGCTGCAGCATCAGTGTGGGCATAGAAAACTCCAAAGGGCAGAGAGAGAGAGAGAGAGAGAGAGAGAGGAAGGAAGGGAGGGAAGGAGAGAGGGAGGGAGGGAAGGAGGGAGGGAAGGAGAGAGGGAGGGAGGGAAGGAGGGAGGGAAGAAGGAAAGGAGGAAGGGAAGGGAAGAAAGGGAAAGGAAAGGAAAGAAAGGAAAAAAGGGCAAAGAAGGGCAAAGGAAGGAAAGAAAGAAGGAAGGAAGAAAATGTCTAGAGGTCACCAAGAGGGGAAAGCGGAAGCGGGGGGGTGAATTGGGAGATTGGGATTGACATATAAACACTAATATGTATAAAATAGGTAACTAATAAGAACCTGTGGTAAAAAGAAAAATAGATTTAAAAAAAAAGCAAATGGCTAGAGAAATTCAGAAAATGGGTCCTAGAAATAAAAAGTCTGAATAAAATCTGTTATTTTTCTTTCTTTTTCCCATGGCCTTTTCTCCCTCAGGACTGCCACAGCTATGTAGAGCTGTGTGACAGAGAAGGAGGCTAACACTATAGGTTAACCAATTTTCTGACCAGTAAAACTTGGAAAAGAGGTTCTCTGCATGCTGGGGGGTAGATTCTGCAAAATAAAACCTGAAGAGAAGTTCCCTTAATTCTGTGTATGAACTGACACGTGTCCCAGACTCATCTCCAAGCTATGTGTGCATGAAGCAGGCACAAAAAAAACATAGCTAAGGCTATGAGAATTAAACAATGATATAAACCACCACCCAACTCCCAAACTAAGACCTGAGGGGCACACGCAGAGAGTAGACCCAAAACAACATAGCAAAGGATTTGAAAACTAAACTAACATTGGAGGTTAGATAGAACTTGCTGTTTGAATCTAACTTTAATGATTGACTGCTAAAACAAACAAAACATATTTTTCAGAGGATTTTACCAGGGCTCAGAACTTGGCAGGCTGTGTTCAAAATGTCTAGGATACAATACAAAATGAATATACAGAGAACCAGGAATACGTGATCAATTAAAATAGGTAATAAACAGATGCCAACCTTGAGATATTCTAGATGCAACTTTAAATCAGCTATTAAAGCACACTCTATGACATAAAAATAAGCACTCTAGAAATGCATTTGAAAGACAGAAGTTCTCACTACATAAAAATAAGTACTAAAGGAAACGAATAGAAAATTTAGAACTGAAAAATAAAATATCTGAAACTTTAAAAATGCACTCAGTGAGATAGATAGAATAATGAAGAGGTCAGAGAAAAAAATCACTGCACTTGAAGATAGAGCAATGGAAATAATCCAACCTAAAAATCAATGAGAAAAATTATTCATATGAAATGAGAACACAGCCTCAGGAACCTATGAGAAATATCAAAAGGGCTAATACTCATACCACTGAAGTCCCAAAAAGAACAAAAGCATTGATGCATTTGAGATATACACATATATATGCAGAAATAATGGCTTAAAACTTCCCAAACTTGCTGAAAGATATAAATGTATAGATTTTTAAAGGTCAGTAAATGCCAAACAAGATAGACTCAAAGAAACACATGATAAAATACATCATAATAAAGCTGCTAAAAATATATACTCATATATATGATCATGATATAATTACATTATAAAAGAAAACCGTCAACCTAGAATTCTATGTTGAATAAAAATATCCTCCATAGAATAAAGACAAAAATTTTTCCAAATGAGGAAAACAAAGAGAATATGTTGCTAAAATACTTATTCCAAATGAAATGTTAAAGGATATTTTTCAGGCAGAAAGGAAGTGACACCAGAGGGAAACTTGAAACTTCAGGAATGAAGGAAGAACCAAAGAAATGGTAAAGATGTGGGTAAATGCAAGATGAATGTTTTCCCTTTTGATTTCTTTAATGTATGGATGACTATCGAAAGCAAAAACAATACTATTGTCTAGTGGTTAGTTCAAAGAACATAGATATATTGCATATGACAATTATAACCTAAGACAAGGAAGTTAAAGGAGTAGAGTTATAAGGCTTCTATATTTTCTTTGAGGAGATAAAATATGAACTCCAAGTGTATAGTGAAAACTGAGATATGTATATTTTACTCCCTAAAATAACCTCTAAAAAGTAATACCATGAGATACATCTAAAAAGTCAGTAGATAAGCTGAAAAGGAATATTAAAATATCCAAATTATTCAAAAGAAGGTAGGAAAAAGGGAGGCAGAGAAACAAAATCATAGGAACAAATAGTAAGAGAGAAAATAGTTGACCAAAATCCAATCATATTGTATCATTTATTGCTCCAATAAATATATCACTCTTTTTCATTAAATGTCGTGACTACACAAATGAAACAAAAATCACTGTCATATTGGGCAGAAAAAAATCAATACCCAATTACATGTTGTCTATAAGAAACATGTTTTAAATATAATACATGCAATGAAATAGAACAGCAATGAATAAAGAGATATTATGCAAATACTAATCTAAAGAAAGCTACAGTATCTAAAGAAAGCTACAGTATCTATATTAATATAAGAGAAACCAGATTTCATAACAAGGAAAATTGTCAGAGATATTACTTAATGAATTTAAAAGGTCTCTCCTGCAAGAAATAAAATTCTAAATGCACATACCCTTAAAAACCGAATTTCTAAATAAATGAAGCAAAATTTAATAGAACTGAAAGGAAAAATAGTCAAATTTGTTTACTCTGTGAAAAACACTGGTTTAAGAATGGAAAGACAAGGCACAGACTCGGAGAAAATATTTGCAAATCATATATATGACAAAGTACTAGCATCCAAACTACATAAAGAATTCTCAGAATTCAACAGTAAAAATCAAACAACCCAATGTAAAAAGTGGTCAAAAGATTTGAATGGTAGCTTCACCAAAGAAGATATATGGGTGGTTTGGGAAGCTGTACAATGACCCCACAAATGTGTCTACATCCTAATCCCCAGAAACTGTGAATGTATTACCTTACTTAAGGTAAAAGGAACTTTGAAGTTGCGATTTCATTAAAGGTTTTGAGATGAGGAGCCTGGTTTGGATTACCTGGGTAGGTTTCATGCAATCACAGTGTTCCTTAGAAGAGGGAAGCAAGAAGATCAGAGTCAGAGACAGAAGATATAAGTTGAGAAGCAGAGGTCATAGAGGAAAGAGGACGTTATACACCTTGTTTTGATGATGGAGGAAGTCGTCACAAGCCAAGGAATGCAAGCAGGTTCTAGAAGCTGGAAAAGGAAAGGAAATAGATTCATTCCTAGATTTCAGAAGGAACACAGATCTGCCAGCACCTTGATTTTAAGTGTTAATTTTAGTGAAACTGATTTTAAACTTCTGACGTCCAGGACTATCGGATAATAAATCTGTGTTGTTTTGTAAGCCACTAAATTTGTGGTACTTTGTTTTAGCAACAATATATAGAAATATATCAAAACTACTTCAGATGGCAAGTACTTAAATGAAAAATCATCAATATCATTATCACTTGGGAAATGCAAATTAAAACCACAATGAAATACCACCACACAGATACTAGAAGTAAAAAAGAAATAAAACCTAACAATACCAAGTGCTGATGAAGTTGAGGAACTAGAACAATTACACATTGCTGATAGGGCTGCAATGTGATACAGCTACTTTGGATAAAAAGTTGGGATGTTTCTTCTAAAATAAAACACACCTACCATACAACCCAGAAGTTCCTTGCTGAGGCATTTACGCAAGAGGATTGACAGTTTATGTTCACACAAAAACTGAATGCAAATATTTATGGCATCTTTATTCATCTCCAAAAACCGGAAGCAACCAAAAGGTCTTTCAACTGGTGAATAGATTTGTTTTAAAATTCATGATACTACCATCAATAGAACTCTTCTCAGCAATAAAAAGGATAGGATCAATTATTGATACATGCAAAATATGGATGAATCTCAAATGCGTTATGTTGAAGGAAAAAAAGTCAGACTCAGAAGGCAATGTACTGTGCAATTCCATGCATGTATAACATTCTGGAAAAAGCAAAAGGTCAAAGAACAGCTCAGTGGTTGCCAGGGTTTTGAGGCTGGGATACAGTTTGGCTAGGAAGGGACAGCAAGAGGGATTTGGAGAGTGATGGTACTGATGATGAGAGCTATATGACTATATTCACTTTTCAAAATTCATATTACCATGCACCAAAAAGAATAAATTTTACTGTATACAAATTCATAATTTTTTTGATAGTAAGAACCAACTTACTGTTTTCAACCTAAGCGTGTTCTGATTGCACCACAGAGCTTCACTGTTATTTGAAGCAAGGGTTTTTTGTTTTTTTTTTTAATTCTCTGGTCAGAAATGTTCTCTCCAGACTGTGGGCTTCTAACTTACATCCTAATATCATAAATATCATTACTAGAAAAAAATGTATCAATTAGGCAAGCATATTTTAAAATATCAGGGTTTAAGCTATACCCACTTGATTGGATAACCCATTTGTTTAACTCAGATAAAAGCAGTATCAGCTTGTGTTCTGTCTTTCCTCCCTTGCTTTTAAGTCAGCCTTTTTTTTTTTATTTTTGGCTGTATTGGGTCTTCTTTGCTGCACACAGGCTTTCTCTAGTTGTGGCGAGCAGGGGCTACTCTTCATTGCGGTGCGCGGGTTTCTCATTGTGATGGCTTCTTTGTTGCGGAGCACAGGCTCTAAGCACGCAGGCTTCAGTAGTTGTGGCACACGGGCTCAGTACTAGTGGCTTGTGGGCTCTAGAGTGCAAGCTCAGTAGTTGTGGTGCACGGGCTTAGTTGCTCTGCGGCACGTGGGATCTTCCCAGACCAGGGCCTGAACCCATGCCCCCTGCATTGGCAGGCGGATTCTTAACCACTGTGCCACCAGGGAAGCCCAAGGATAAATAGAAATCTTAAGTGTCTTTTCTGTAAACACTAGTAAAAAGGGTTTAGCCATCTAGGTAGGTGACCTTGATTTGTTCCATCTGCTAGAAGCCCAATTTGAATCCAACCCCTTGTAACTGATGGTTTTTATGTTGTACCTGACTCAGGGCTGAAACTTTGGAATGGGAAATATGAGGTCTCTGTGTTTGTTTGTGTGTTCATATGTATCTATATGTGCGTTGTAGGTGTATGGTATTGCCAAAAAGCAATTCGTAAAAGAGCTCTACTTAATTGGATTTTTTAAAATTAAGCGCTTACTCAGAAATAAAAAACAATCTAGCCAGAATGAATTTCAGGTTCATGTCATCTGGAAAATATTCAGTACTAAACTGATATCTGGTATTGAAGGTGGCTTAAGCTTGTTGGTTTGATTAATATACACGTTAGAGTCACCAGTGTTAAGTATAGTACTTCTGCTGTACCTAGGTTTATTAGAGGTCAAATAAGACCTTATTCTATCTGTTACAAATTTGTCAATTTGGCTGGGATCTTTGTTTGGGCGCTGTGATGTACAAACAATTTGTAACAAATTGTTACAAATTTGTCAACAAGAAAAGTAACTCGATGGAAAAAAAACTTTTAAGAAAAGTAAGATATGTATTTTCAGTAGAAGAAGGTGTGAAGAATCTAGGTCAGTCTTAAAGCAAGGCTCATTTCAGCCTCCACTGTCCTGAAAAAGCCCATACTCCTAAAAACAATGAGTTAATTAGATTTTATCTAAGAGAGAGCTCATAAGGGAGAGAAGGAGACATATGGCATCAGTGTCTTAAATATTCATTCCATTTGTCTCCTCTCCCAAATCTCCCTGAACTCAAACTTGAATCATTCCTTCTTCACCAATCCCTGTTAGTGACACAAACAGCCCTAAACCAGCCTTCTGAGCACTAGAATCTTACTCCAGCCTTTCTTAATCTCTCACCATGTTCTTAGCCAATGCAGTTTGAGACTTGTCTATCATTACATGCTTGTGTAAATGTGTGTGAGAAATTCTAATAGAAAGGCAAAGCCAGCAATCTGTTTGAAGTATTTTGAGTAATGGCAAGGTAAGGAATTAGAGGTAAAAACTAAAAACTCTTTCAGAAAACAATATTGAATAAACAAAACCTTACACATAAAAAATGCACAGAACTTAACCAAAGAACCTATAAAAGTAATAAATTGTACAGTTCAAGTTAAGTGATGAGAGATTTCAAAGAAGAGAGTTGGGTTTTTGTTTGTTTGTTTTTTTGTTTTGTTTTTACCAGTAAGGTAATCAATCTATTGATTGATTAAATCTCTACTGCATACTCAGCACGGTCTTGTATTATGTACAATTCCCACTCAAACCTGCACACACACACACACACACACACACACACATACAAACACCAGTATATCAGTGCCTGAATCAGTCACATAATAATTCAAATAGGGTGATTATATCTCTACTAGTTTATGGAAGAAAAATAGAACTTTCTACCACTAGTTGACCAAGAACCAATTTTCCTTTGGAGAAAAATGAAATCATTTGCTTCCAGATGAAACAGAGATAAGCCCTCAAAAGTTGGTTCATTCTTTTTATACTGTCCACAGTCTTGAAATTAATTACCTCTACAATTTATGGCAGAGATTAGAAGGCTCAACAGTTTCTATTCACTCCAAATAAAGACTATCAGAGTTTTGTGCTTGCAGACTTAGACTTAGGAAACATTCACTACAATGAAAAAAACATGGAAAAACCTTGAAATCCAGTACTTAGCAACTTAGCCTGAAATAATATTTGTTTCTTCCTTACATCACAGGTAGTTTGATTGAAATTAATGTGAACTAATAATTTAAGTCATTTATTCAGAAATTTTGCATTGAGCATCAATTATATACAGCACACCAAGTAGCAGGTAAGTTAACAGAGGACAAAATTGGACACCTAACATTTTTAAAATAGCATAGGGATCAGCAAACTACTGCCGGCTTTTATAAATAAAGTTTTATTGGGACACAGCCACACCCATTTGTTTATGTATTTTTAAGCAGAGAAGAGACATGGTGGACAGTTGAGAGGTCTAGTCTATAAGCATTTATAAATGCTGCCTGGACACATCCAGAATTATTTCATGGAAGTAAGAGATGTGATTTTTGCAGTTTAGACAAGAGAAGGCCAAGGAAGTACTGCTTAAGATACATATTATCAATCAAGATAGTGACATAGCTTGTTCCTGACTCCATTCATCTCACAAGAAGACCAAGGAGCAAATATCCGTAAACAAGACACCACTGTGAAAATCCCAGAACTGCGTGTAAGACTGAAGCACCCCCTGGACTACAGAGATGGTGAAGGAGCACATTAAAGAGTAAGAGGGGGCTTCCCTGGTGGTGCAGTGGTTGAGAATCTGCCTGCCAATGCAGGGGACACGGGTTCGTGCCCTGGTCTGGGAAGATCCCACATGCCGCGGAGCAACTGGGCCCGTGCGCCACAACTACTGAGCCTGCGCGTCTGGAGCCTGTGCTCCGCAACAAGAGAGGCCGCGATAGTGAGAGGCCCATGCACCGCGATGAAGAGTGGCCCCCGCTTGCCACAACTAGAGAAAGCCCTCGCACAGAAACGAAGACACAACACAGTCAAAAATAACTAACTAAATAAATAAATTTATTAAAAAAAAAAAAGAGTAAGAAGAGCAGCTACCTTCTGCCGGCATTCCCCCTCCCTCACACCGGCACAGCCACACCCCTTCACCGAGAAGGCCCCCTGGGTTTATGGCTTCTCCGGAGGGTAAAGAGAACCCGACGTGGGCATTCAGTTCCCCCAGCATTGTGGGAAGCTTCCCGAGAGGCTCATGCAGGTCTTTTCCATGGGGATCCCTGGGGAAATCTGTGGGACTTGACCCCTGGGGATTAGATAGGGATGGAGAAGGAGGTGGAGGCTTATGGCAACCAGGGTTCAGATCTTGGTGGACTGTCCAGCTTGCAGCAGCGCCCAAACAAAGATCCCAGCCAGCAACTCTGTCCGTCTGCACAGCTGACGGTGGCCCAGTCTGGCCAGGGAGCTCAGTTCTGTCTAATTTGGGTCCCAGTCAAGAGGCTGTACTGGCCATGGAGGCTTTTACCACCCAATTTGGGAAAGGATGGAAATTCTCAGTCCTGCCCAACTGCTGAGTGTAGCCTACAGTCCTGCCTGACCAGAGAACCTCGGCAGCCCTGGAACCCATCCTATAGCCCCACCAGGGCAGGGAGCCAAGCCAGCAGCTGAGCATAGCCTCTGGCGCCACGTAACCAAAGAGCCTGAACAGCAAGCCCAGGCATCCCAGAGCCCAGCCTGTGGTACCCCTGAGCTGTGGAGCCCAGCCTACAGCCCACCCCAACAGTAAAGGCCAGCCTGCAGCCCTGCCCAATAAGGCCTGAATAAGGCCTTTGGCCTTGCCCGGCAGGGAGCCCAGCCAGTGACGTTGCTGTCCAATCTCAAAGCACAGCCTGCAACCCCATAGGACCAGGGAGCCCTGACAGCAAACTTGCCGGACGGCAGAGAACAGCCAGTGGCCTACATAACTACGAAGGCTAGCCTGTAACCCTGCCCAAATTCAGGCACAGCTTGTGGCCCCAGCTGATGGCAGAATCCGGCCTGAGGCCCTGTTCATGGTGAAGCCCAGCCTGCTGTACCATCCAATCTGGGAGGACAACCTGAGACCCATCCAACCAGGAGCAATTTTTTTTTTATTTTATTCAAGTATCCATGTAGATACGTTATCTGTCATTAGAATTAGTTTTTCTCATGTGAAACACAAATCTTGTAGTTTTTTTATTGTGGTAACATGTTGGATATGAAACTCTTCCCTCATTCTAATTACTACTGATAACAAGAAGTTTTCTACTTGAAAAGTAGCTGTAACCTCACTGTGACAATATCTCCAGAGTCTGGTCTCCAGCTGTGCCTTAAAGATGGCACCAACATATTAATGATGTTCTTTACAATTCCCTTTAAATATTCACACGTTCCACATCAATTCTACACAAGGCATTGTCTAAGACTCCATAGAAGATATAAAAATGAAGCAGAACCAGTTTTCCTCAGAAATGCTAATAAGAAAGAGAAAGCCATGACATAAATATCTGGAACGCAAGTTAGAATGTGATGGGACATTTTTGTTCTGAGACCCCTTTGTATTGGAGCCAACTTACTCTAAATGTGCTTCTGTGACCTCCACATTTATACCTCACTGGTCAAAATGTACCAGAAACCATTTTATGTTACTGCATTGCAAGAGTTTTTTCATTCAAAATAGGAACTTGTGTCATGAGCTGTAAATATATACCTTCTAAAAACAGGCTTTTGTAATTAAACTAAACACATTCCCTTCTTATGCCTCTTTTCCCACCTCACCACAGAACCGCATAGCATTAACTTACAGATATTTATGTACATGCCCTATATGTTTTTTATATATGTACAAGTATGGAGAAATATACTTTCATAACTTATGTCTTCCAAGTAACTTTTACAAGTTATGTAAAGGATCCCCTGCAAAAAATAACAAAAGGCCTAATTTTTCAAGAAATCTGAATTGACAATGCACTGTAATGATTAAATGACTCTTTTCTGCCTGCCCACAAGATAGTGGAATTGCAGTTAACTGGAATGCATCAATGCATAAACAATGACTAAGATATACAAGTAACTCCAGTGGAATTGCTATGTTATTCTGTCCCACAAATGTCGCAAGCAAATTTAGCAGCAGGTGCTCAAACAGTATGGGCACAATGCTTCTTTTATATATTATTCCTCTGATTTTAAAATATAAAGGCATGAAATGTATACCCCTATCATAGAGATGCTTCATAGTGCATTATAAATTCTGTTATGAAAGTAAATTATCCAAAGTCAAAAATTGACTACAGAGTTTAAAGCTAAGAGTGGGACTCTAAGATCCTGATTCCTATATTTTCAAATTCTATTTCAAATGGACATTAGTACAGGGCAGTGACAAGAGCAGGTTTTACAGCAGGAGAAATCTTGTGTGCGAGTCACATGATCTGGCAACCGCAACAGCTTTCAGGAGCCAAGCAAAATTAATGGTTTGAGAGAGTGGTGAGATGACAGTTCCTCTGTTTAGAATCTGTGAGGGTTTTTTGCTTATATTCAAGATCTGGAACAACCTACCCTGTGTGGGCCATGGAGAACATCACACTGAACCCATTCGGTGCTAGTCTATAACACTAAAAAAATTACAAGAGCTTAGCTAAGGAGCTGTATAGTCCTCAATGGTTTTATTTGTAAATTTCAGAAAAATGGGTACTCAAAGGCTGCTGTAGTTCAGGAAATCTCTGTGGAAATACAACATACAAACCTGCACATACCTGTGCTTCTAGTATGCAAGAGAGAGAAGGTTCACTGGAATGGCAAGTCATGGTAACACAGAAATTCAAGAAGTTCAGCTGGGGAGCTCAGTTTTACTGACAACAAAGACACCAAGGCAAGGGTGATGATAAATTAATCACGTCTGTCCTCACCCTCTGTCTCAGAAACTAGATCTCTTCAGCACATTAAGCTTGGAACCGTCTTTCAGAAGTGACTCATGTTAACCAGATCCATATGGGCTGATGTATAAAATGGTACTTAATTAGCATGGAATGAGAACCACAATATCCAAAGAGAACAGACACACGGAGATTACAGCCAGTACAACCTCTCCTAGCAGGCATGTTACATGACAAGTCAAATTACTATCAAAATGCCAGTGTATTAATTGATAGAGAATTCTAATTGCCAAGTGGGCCAAACAGAAAAATTCTTTGGCAGTGCATTTCTTTCGTATAAACAAGCAACATGGAAAAAGAATTGTTCATCAGATGTTTGCTAGTATATCAGTCTTGAAACAAAAACACATTGTTTGCTGTTTTGATGCTTATTGATTCAGGCTTGGGTAACCTGATCCACCCTCCCCTGGAACCAGACAGATGGTATATTGGGAAGTGCACCCTCTTCTTTCACTATGCTTGGAAGACCAGAGCCTCAGTTTCTAGTTATACCCTCCTCATCAAAGCCCTCTTCCTAACATTTATGGATGGTTTTTAGTCCATCTCCTCCAAGTCATCCCCTTGGCTTTTGAAAGAACTTCTTAAAAGTTCTTTTTTTAAAGAACTTTTTTTTAAGAACTTCTTAAAAGTTCTTTCCAGCTGCTTTCTTCTACCCTGGAGTTCAAGAACTGAAATACCTTCTCACTGCGATCCTTCAAGATCCTGGGGGTTTGAAGGTGGTGATGAGACAAGTCTCATTTTGTTTTATGGTTTGTTTCTCACTTCCTTTTGCAAAATTATACCATTTAAAGTTGCATGGCATATCAATTTTCCCCTAACACTAATTTCTTGCCCATGAGTCCACTCTTATTTTGTAAAAGCTGTGCAGGTCTCCCATGATGACTTTTAGGGAACCTCACACCTTTTCTCCAGAATCCATTGTACACCTCCCTCTCTCAGTCACAAAAATGCCTTATGATTCTTGCAAAAGTTCACTGTTGCATAGGACATATGTGACCCCTCCCAAAGAAAAGTATTAATTCATTCTAGGAAGATAAGCATTTCACCACCTCTTCTGTTATTTGCAAACTCCCCCTGTCTGCACTGGAGTTAGCTTGTATGCTTACCATGCGGAGCGATACAGAGCAGTTTTAGTTTCTTTCTTCTCCTTCTCCATCCAATCCTTGCTCCCACCCCCATCTTTAATATTATGCTTGCTGAAATCTATGTATAACCAGAAATTAAGAAATAAGTGTATGACTGGTGCACATACATCCTAATGGCTGCTCATTAGCGACACAAAAATCTCAGCTGAGGCTTTTAAAATGAACACTGAGAAATGGTGAAAACGTAGACTTGACGTTATGTATATTTTACCACAATAAAAAAAAAAGAACACCTGTAAGGTGTTTATCAAGCTGTCATCTTCCATCTTAGACTGAGCAGAGAGTGGGAAGGATGATAGTTTCCTTAGCCTAGTTACACCCCTTTAATTCTCCTTTGTGTGTTGTTTATTTCCATTGTAGAATAATCCCCCTTATGATTGACACATTCTTTCTTTAGATATGTTAAAATATTAACAATGCCTTAAAGCTTACAACAGTATAGTTCAACTAGCCTGGAAATCATTCTTCTTTTTCAGAGGACATTCAGGGAAAACATTACTGCTTGTGTTTCCAAGTTATTTGGGATCATTTTACCATTATTTCAGGGCATTGCCTACTTTTGCCTTAGAACATTTTCCTTTATTACTTAACTTCTTACATGTAAGAAGTTATTATATATAATAATGACTGTATTCATTAAAAGCACAGATTCCAGAGCCAGATTTCCCGGGTCTGAAGTTCCAACTAATCCACAAACTAGTTGTGTGGCCCTGGACAAGTGACTTGATCTTTATGTGTCTCTGTTTCCTTAGCTGCAACATAGAAATGATAACAATATCCTCCACTAGGTTTGTTGTAAAAGCAAGTGAGTTAACAGATGTAAAGTATGTGGAACAAGGCATGGCACATTAACTATTATTTATTGAGCTTATACTATGGCTGGGCACTAGGAATACAATGAAGAGAAAAAGAGATTTGGATACCATAAAGTGAAAAATGCACTTTTTTTTTTTTACATTGCTAATACTACTTTAAATATATGGGGATTTATTCCCATAACGACCAACTCTCTGACACCAGCTGGATATCCAATTCAATTCAGCTCTGTCACTATCTACCTGGAGATAGCATCAGATTCCTCGGGTTAAGGGCTCAATTCTCACAAGACTGCCTCCACTTCAGCTGTAAATTGCAAGCCCCAGGTTGTCCTGGGTGCTTCTGATTGACCAGCTATAAATCAGTGTTCCCACAACTCCCTCCCTGGATATGATCATTTGCTATATCAGCTCACAGAACCCAGTGAAACACTGGCTTACAGTTACCAGTTTATTTTCTAGTAAGGGATATCATAAAAGATACAGATGAACAGCCAGATGAAGAGATACATAAAGCAAGGTCCAGAAGGGTCCTGAGTACAGGAACTTCTGTCCCCATGGAATTGGAGTGCACCACTCTCCTGGTACATGGATGTGTTCACCAACCCAGAAGCTTTCCAAACCTTAGACTTTGGGGATTTTTTACGGAGGCTTCATCCCATAGGCATGATCTATTACTAATTCAGTTTCCAGTTCAATTCTCCTCTCTGGAGAATGAGGGGTGGGGATGAAAGTTCCAAGCTTCTAATTATGACTTGGTCTTTCTGGTGACGAGCTGCCATCCAGGAGCCCACCAAGAGTTGCCTCATTAGGACAAAAGATGCTCCTATCACCCAGGAAATTCCCAGGGATTTAGATGCTCTGTGTCAGACATCCCTATTACCTGGGAAATTATAAGGGTTTTAGGAGCTTTTGGTCAGGAACCAGGTTCAAAGACCAAATATTAGCTGGAACTGGGGCAGAGACATACATACATTCTTCTTTCAGTTCCTTTCTCAATAGAATATATGAAGTTTATATTGTATTTAAAGTGACAGACCAAAAGCTCCAATAACCCAGGCACATAAATAAAATAACTACATGCTACAATGGGGCTTATGAAGGAAAGAGGAAAAAAGAGTTGTGATAGAAATGATAGGGAAATTTGTTTAAATAGAGCAGTCAGGGAAATCTTCTTTGAGGTGGTAACAGTCAAGAAAGTGAATGATTACCAATTCAGAGAATGGTGGCAAGAACATTCCTGCTGGGGGAATAGCAGTGCATACAAAGGGCTTGAGGTCATGAAGAGCTTGGTGTTTAAGTAGCTGAAAGAAAGTGTTGGGAAAGATAAAATGTGTTGTTTGGTGTTATTTCATAAAGTCAGTCATCTGCAAATATTAATGCAAAATTTCTTATTACATTCATGAGCTGTGTGGCCCAGTGCCTGATTCCAGCAGTTTCTCATATTGGTTTTTATAATTCAAGGCAGAACTTGGCAAGTTATCAGATGAGGGTAAAAAAAGAAATGTTATAGAATCACAGAGCAAAAGAAATTAATTTTGCAAATTTACCGTTTTAACACATGTTTTGAGATAATCTGCCTTCCCATGTATCTAGTGATTTTACAATTTTGGTCCCAATTCCTATACATGGATGTGTGCACCAACCCAGAAGCTTTCCAAACCTTATACTTTAGGGATACATGAATTTATAAAAGGATCTAAATCTGGATGCAAGCTGTAAGACTTCACCTGTGACACCATAAATGGCACCAAAAAGTTGCTGACAATGATCCCCAGTGAGAAGCAGAGGGAAAGAGACAGACTCAGAGCCAGAGAAGGAAAAAAAAAGAAAGAACAAAAGTACAAATGGTCAGGAGAAAAATGGACTGCAAAAACCAGGGAGGCGTGAAGAGATCTAATAACTTGAGACAAGAGAGAGACTTGACATACAGTCCTGAAGGACAAGAAGAGGTCACCCAGCCTGGATTGCTATCACAGACAATGCCATGCTACAGCATCAAATTATTGTTCCATATTGAATATCCCAGTTGTAACTGTAGCATATTTTCATGTAAATAATCTGACCTGCAGGTTTCCACAGAAGGAATTCTGGCAGATGGAGCCAACTTCTAGAACTGTGTAACACCAAAAGCAACATCTGGTAGAGCCCCAGGAGCAGTTCAATGAACCCTAAACTATTGGCCAGGTGGAACGCTTATTTCATAAGGTCGTAGGGAAGATGAAAAAGAAACACAGTGCAATGAGAGGACGAACTCTTCTGTAAGAGGGAGTGTCTATTGGGCACATCCAAATGTTCCTGATATAGCAGCCCCATCTTTATGACCAGACACAGCTTATTGTCTTAAAAAGTCACAGGCAGAAATGTCAGTCACTTCCTAAAATATGAGTAACCAAAAATCCCAGATAACTATTTGTACCACAATCCAGCCGTGAAGTGGAGTATATTGACGGCCAGAAATTGATAACAGAGTGATTTTTTTTTGAGATGTCCTAGGATGGGGTTAAGAACACACTATCCCCTGGTCAGAATGGCTATCATCAAAAAAGTCTACAAACAATCAATGTTGGAGAGGGTGTGGAGAAAAGGGAACCCTCCTACACTGTTGGTGGGAATGTAAATTGGTACAGCTGCTATGGAGAACAATATGGAGGTTCCTTAGAAAACTAAAAATAGAGCTACCATATGATCCAGCAATCCCACTCCTGGGCATATGTCAGGGGAAAACCATACTTCGAAAAGATACATGCACCCCCATTGTTCATTGCAGCACTATTTACAATAGCCAAGACATGGAAGCAACCTAAATGTCTATCGACAGATGAATGAATAAAGAAGATGTGGTACATATGTACAATGGAATATTAGCCATAAAAAAGAATGAAATAATGCCATTTGCAGCAACATGGATGCACTTATAGATTATCATACTAAGTGAAGCAAGTCCACAGAGAAAGACAAACATCATATGATATCACTTATATGTGGAATCTAAAAAAATGATACAAATGAACTTATTTACAAAACAGAAACAAACTCACAGACTTAGAAAGCAAACTTATTGTTACCAAAGGGGAAGGTCAGGGGGAAGGGGTAAATTAGGAAGTTGAGATTAACATATATACACTACTATATATAAAATAGATAATCAACAAGGAACCACTGTATAACACAGGGAACTCTACTCAGTACTCTGTAATAACTTACATGGGCAAAGAATCTGAAAAAGAATAGTTATATGTATATGTATAACTAAATCACTTTGCTGTACACCTGAAACTAACACAACATTGTAAATCAATTATACTCCAATATAAAATTAAAATTAAATTAAATTAAAAAATAAAGTGATTATGGTAAAAAAAAAAAAAAAAGCAAGGCAGAAATGGAGACACAGGTGTAGAGAACAAACGTATGGACACCAAGGGCAGGAAGTGGGGGCGGTGTGGTGGTGGTGGGATGAATTGGGAGATTGGGATTGACATATATACACTAATATGTATAAAATAGGTAACTAATAAGAGCCTGCTGTATAAAAAATAAGTAAATAAAATAAAATTCAAAAAAATAAAGTGATTATGGTAAAAAAAATAAATAAATGTAATTAAAAAAAGAACACACTACCCCAAAATATGGCACCTTGACATGGAATATTATAAGCTGAAAGAATTTGAGAAGTGGCAGGTGCAGGAAGGACTCTCTGACCTCTCCCTTCTCCCCTGAAGCAGGTCGTAAGAACCTCGTGTGACAGATGTCCTCCCTTTACCAGGAGGAAAGTAGCACCTTGATCTCTGAAGTTGGAGGTACACTGAGAGGAACATGAACCAGCAGGCCTTGCTAAGCTTCCGTTAGTTAACTACCCTTATTAGTTCATATTCTTTTTTCCTATCATGTTTTTCCATAACTTTCCACTCTTTATCCAACCTGGTATAAAAAACACTCAAGCCTAACAGCTTCTTCCAGTCTTCATTTCCTTGCAAAGGCTCCCATGTTGTGTAAAACTTAGATTGAATAAATTTACATGATTTTCTCCTGTTAATCTTTCTTTGCCAGTTTAATTTTCAGACAGGGACTCTAAAGGGGTCAAGGAAAAGTTTATCCCTCCAACACATGGAAGAAGAAAACTTGCAAAAGGCGTATTCATCTTTAAATTCACTCATTCATCCATTCAACAGATATTTATCAACTTGCTTACTATATACAAGTTAGGAGCTGGGGATGTAGTAGTGATATCCTGCCCTCATGGTCTTTAGATTATTTCAATAAGTATTTATCAAATGCCTTCTCTGTGCCAGACACTAACCATGCTAGACTCAGGAACACAGTTAAACCTCACAGTTGCTGCCTTCAAGGAACTCAGGCCAGTTGGAAAGACAGACAGGTCGGCAGTGCAACATTTAATATCTCTGGTCCTTGGTTTACTTTTCTTTAAGATGAAGAAGAAAGGCTTGTATGATCTCTAAAGTCTCTTCCAACTCTAAATGTTTTCTATGTTATCACAATAATTTTTAATGTGTCTTTACTTGGTCTTACCCCTTAATGAATTTGCCATCCGTGAGAAACAATAAAGCACTGGAGAGAGATGAAGAGGAAGAGCCAATGTTATAGCCGGAAGGGAAAAGTATTTACATGAAAATAAGTTAAACTTAGCACAACTTCATTCTTCTATCCTTTCTACAAATATGTGTTAATTTCCTACTATACACCAAGCACTATCTTATGCTCTGTAAATAAAATAAACTTAGTTCCTGTCCTTGTGAATCTGTGTCCTTGGGCAAGTCACTTAAGTGTGTGTGTGTGTGTGTGTGTGTGTGTGTGTTCAGGTATAAATTTAGACTAATAACAAGACCACTGCTACTATATTAATCAAGTGGTACAATGTACATGGAGACTCTTTATAAACATGATACAATTGATATATTACGTTATTTTAATTCTCCTCCAAAAATCTCACCAAGTCACAGAGCCTTGTACTCCACATATTGGGAGCATTAAAATACGTATTTCATCAAATCTTCAGTGAATCTGATTCATCATTGTTATATGCATCTTTAAGAAAGAAAAACCTCTGCGGATTAAACCCGTCATGCTGCTAGGATACCATCAGTTGTAAGATTCATCCTGGCTTCAGAAATGTTAAAATATGCAAGAATAAATAAATTTTATAAAACTGTGAGGTAGCAATCATCTAGCTTAGTACCTGTTTAGCATGGAGATAACATGACCTTAGGAAATGGAGGTATGTGACAGATAATTTAATTTCATATTATCATAGGAAAACAAACTCTGTAAATATGAAAAAAATAATAGATACAATTTGTGTGATTACATAAGGCATTTATTTCCCAAATGATATTTTCACTAGTAAGCTCAGAATATACAGTGTAGACAACATTATTCTGATAAGCCTTGTTGAATGGCTTGATGTTTTCCTGGCACATTCATTGACAAGATACCTTATGTAGACACCACATGGATCTAAGGTGCAGAGAGGAGTAATAGTCACAATTGGTTTGTGAGTGAGTGGGACTACGTTGAGGAAATTTTTTAGAAGCATGAGTGGGGGTGGAGAGAAGAATCTGGGATCTGAGTTGCTTGAAAATTTTATCAGTGTCTTAGATGAAGGATGCCTTCATTCAGTTTGCAGAAAGTGACAATTTTTTAAAAGTAATTAAAACAGAAAAGAGAGAAACTAAATGCAAAGCAGACTTGATAAAGTAGTTAGCTATTCAAACATGCAAATAGTCAATAGTTGGTAGTATAAGATATAGTCTGGAAATTAAAAACAGCTGTCTAGGGCCTCCCTGGTGGTTCAGTGGTTAAGAATCCACCTGCCAATGCAGGGGACACGGGTTCGAGCCCTGGTCCAGGAAGATCCCACATGCCGCGGAGAAACTAAGCCCATGCGCCACAACTACTGAGCCCGTGTGCCACAACTACTGAAGCCTGTGCACCTAGAGCCCGTGCTCTGACACAAGAGAAGCCACTACAATGAGAAGCCCACTAACTGCAACGAAGAGTAACCCCCGCTCGCCGAAACTAGAGAAAGCCCCCCAAAAGCAGCAACGAAGACCCAATGCAGCCAAAAATAAATAAATTAATAAATTAATTTTTAAAAAAACCCAGCTGTCTAAATATAGAATTGGAAACAATATGCAAAATAACCTAGATGGGCCTAGATGTTGAAAAAATAGAGAACATGAGTTTTGTACTTCTGTACCTGCTTAAAAAAGGATCTGGAGAAACATCATGGGAGGAGAAAAAAAAAGGCTAAAGGGAAATCTTAAGGGGATAAAAGAGTTATGGACAATTGCCTAGAGATAGCCTAAAGGGAGAACTCACCTCTGTCTGCCCGTGTAAGAAGGGTTATAACAACGAACATCAGCACAAGTTAGACCTTTTCTGTTAGGTCATCAATAGAAAATGCTGCACACTCCACAGAGAGAAGGATTTCAATGATACAAAAAGTAAATATAAAACCACTATCAATTAATAGTGCTACCCCAATAGAAGTGATCAGGTCATTAGTTAAATATTCATTCTCACATTCCTGTGGCCATTTCTCATTGATGGTATATTCGTGTTTCCCAGAGTGCTTTCCACAGGACAGCTCCACAGATGACAATATATTGTAACTGGGGAGGGAAAAGTTTATGTTAAATATGATAGGGAAACATTGGGTTAAACAATAGCAAACAAGTTTCTTTATCATAAAGCTTCTCACAATTTTTATGAGGTTGTATAGGAATCTCTAACATAATCTCTAACTTAAACTTGACAATGCTACCTTCTTTCTCATAGGACATATTAAGGAGTTCTATAGAGATCAATTCTGAAAATCCTGATGCAGGCCCTAGAAGAGGGCCTCAGAAGATATCTTCCTCAAACCATACCATTTCTCCTTTTGAAAAATTATAGGAAACTATTGTTTCACCAAACCATGAAGGTTTGGAGAAGATTCTTCTTAAGGAAACAGAGGGAAGGGAGCATTAATAAGCATCTCTAAAAGAATAAGGCAAACAAAGGACTGCCAAGGTAGAAATTGTTTTTTTACTTGATATAGATGTGAAAGTTTTCTAAAAACACTGGGGAATCGAATTCTAACCTCCTAGAAACCTGGTAGCTATCCTTGACTGTAAAATCTTTTTATTTGTTTTCTTTCCTTTTAAGGAGCTACTTCATAGACATTACACTTGTGAGTCACAACCTTCCAGCTGAACTTTAATCTACAGATTTTATTTTCTCAAATGGAGCAGTATTAACCTCATCTATTAGTGTATCAGGTAGCACTAATCTGAGAAGTGATTAACATCTGCTTTAAAGCTCACTTCAGCAAAATTCTTTGTCAGATGCTGCCACCAGGTTCTATTTGCAAAGAGTTAGAGCAGAGTCTTAAGAATTCCTTGGGACTCTGTACCTTGCAAAGCCATCATTTCGGTCCTCCCACAGATTTTAAAGCTGTATCTGTTGAAATGCTATGGTATGTAAGCAATGCATCTCTGCTAAAGTCAGGAGAACATCAAATTAATATTAGAATCTAAGAAATAAGTGTTTGTTCCGTTTCTGGCTGCAAACAGCACTTTGGTAGGGTCTGGCTTCTCTGTTCTTTTTTGCTTATCTCATATTGCTTATAGAACATGGAATATTTAGCCTCCCATGTAGCCCATGATCACATTCAAACAGTGAAATTATTTCTTTATATAATAACGTTGTTTGATGCTATTTTTTTCATTTGGTAAGGATACCAATCCTGTGAATTATTATTCCCATCTTAACATAAAGTATTGCTGTTTGGAAAGACTTAATTCAAGTATCTGAAATCACACATCCAATAAATGGCAAAGCTGGATATAAAATTCATATCTTTCTAACCTTAAAGTCCATGCGGTTAGGGACTGAGCAATGGATATTCAGAAGATCTGCACTCTGTTGCCTTTATACTCTAGGCTAGTTGATTTGAATGGTCGAATACATGATGCTAATGAGCCCCAAATCACAGATTACTGTCAGGATTGCCACTGGTTTCACAGTTGGCCTATGAATAGGTGAAAAGGTCTAAGTTCAGCTAAGATCAGCTGAAATTATAAATCAAAGAACAACTTTGAAGTGGCCAGTGCTTTCGATCATTGCTACACATGCCTTTACGTATCTTATAGCGATTTTTGATGATGACACTAGAACCACAGGTCAATTGACTCAATATAAAATTATGGAAGTTAGATGTATAACTCATAGTCTAAATACTCCCATCTTCCCATTTTTTGTTGCTTCTCAAATAGCCCACTCTTCCCAAAACCAAGGCATGTTCAGTATCCTTACTTAATCTCTCTTACATTTCTTAAATAGATGCCATATTTTAAAATGATCGTTTTTGTACATCACAACTTATTTCATAAATGCAGCACATTCTATACTTATGTCTTCATGCTCATTCTTTTTCTCCAGTTTTATTATGGTATTATTGGCAAATAAAATTGAAAGATATTTAAAGTATATAGCATGATGATTTGATATGCATATTCATTTTGAAAAGATGCCTCTCCTTTAGTTAATTAACATCTATCACCTCAGATATTTACTTTTTTTTTTGCATGTGTGTGGGGGGATGAGAATATTTAAGTTCTACTGTCTTAGCAAATTTCAGTTACACAATACAGTGTTATCAACTATAGTCACCATGTTATACATGAGATCATCAGTCCTTATTCATCTTATAACTGAAAGTTTGTACCCTTTTACCAGCCTCTCCTGATTTCTCCCATCCCCATCCCCTGACAACCACCTTTCTACTCTCTGTTTCTATGAATTCAACTGTTTTTTGTAGATTCCACATATAAGTGACACCATGTTGTATTTGTCTTTCTCTGTCTGGCTTATTTCACTTAACATAATATCCCAGATTCAACCACTTTGTTGTAAATGACAGGATTTCCCTCCTTTTTATGGTTGAATAATATTCCATTGTGTGTGTGTGTGTGTGTGTGTGTATTTCACTTTTTTTCAGTCATTTATTCACTGATGGACACGTGGATTGTTTTCATACTGTGGCTATTGTGAATAATACTGCAATGATCATGAAAGTACAAATATCTCTTGCAGCTAATCATTTAGTTTCTTTGGGATATACACCCAGAAGTGGGATTGTTGGATCACATGGCAGTTCTATTTTTAATCTCATTAAGAATCTCCTATTTTTCATAGTGGTTGTATCAGTTTACATTCACACCAAGAGTGTATAAAAATTCTCTTTTCTCCACATTCTTGCCACATATATTATCTTTTATCTTCTTGATGACACAACAGGTGTGAGGTAATAGCTCATTGTGGTTTTGATTTGCACTTCCTTAATGATTACTGATGTTGAGCCACTTCTCATGTACGCATTAGCCATTTGCATGTCTTCTTTGGAAAAATGTCTACTCAGATCCTTTGCCAATTTTAAAATTATGTTATCTGTGGGTTTTTTGCTGTTGAGTTGTATGAGTTACCTGCATATTTTGGATATCAATCGTTTATCAAATATGTGGTTTGCAAATATTTTCTCCTATTCTGTTACGTTGTCTTTTCATTTTGTTGATTGTTTCCTTAGCTGTGTAGAAGCTTTTTAGTTAGATGTGGACCCACTTGCTCATTTTTACTTTGTTGCCTCTGCTTTTGGCACCAAATCCAAAAAAACTTTGCCAATGTCAAGGAGCTAACCTTGTATGTTTTCTTCTAGGAGTTTTATGGTTTTAGGTCTTATATCCAAGTTTTTAATCTATTTTGATTTGATTTTTGTGTATTTTCACCCTTATTCTTGACCCATGCCCTTGTCATTCTTCCTTCCATATAGCATTTAAACCCAAGACATCTTATCTTTCTACATTCCTCACCAATGGTTAGATTTTCTTTTCATTTCCACTCTACTATTCCTACAATCCTTAGAAAGAGTCCATGAAAAAATAGTCTCTGGTCTATATCCAAGAGGAAATAACAATTATTCATACTTTCTGTGATTCCTCCAAGCCCTACTACTTCTCTCTACCCCACACCTAGCAAATTCTGAGACAAAGACTTTATACAATTCTTAATTCTCATAAAATACCCATTTGGGGCACTAAACCTTCTTTACTAAAGATGTCTATGAGACTAGAAGAAACTGCAATGATGTCTTAATTCAACCATAATATACTAATTAAGAAAAGAAATTCTTAAAAATTCAGGAAGCCTCCATACATACAATGCCCATCTTAACAAGAATAGGAATATAGCAGAAGTTCTGCTAAAATGTTTACCACAATATTCTTTTCATTGAAGTGTCAGGTTATATAATTAAAACACTCTTTCCCAAGTAATTCCATTAAGCAAAAGTCACTGTGTGTGGTTTTCAGATTATTGTATAATTACCTCATGCATTTAACATTCATTATCATGGGAAAATGAGTCTGTGCAATCAACATTTGTTTAGACACGATGTTTTGTCAGTACTCACGTAGCAAATGTCACTAAGCTAAATAAAAGCAGTTCTTACATATGCCTGTGCAACAGGAAAGACACTTGGGAAGTTAATTCTGTCCTGTTGCTGATTCGGAATGTCAGTTCGCATTGACAGCACAAAAAAAATTGGTTCAGGTAGTGTTGACAGCTGGTGAGGATGGGCTAGAGCAGGTAATTCATTGTTGATTCAGAATCTTAACACTGTAGTCCTTGAGTGGGGAAACTCAGGTGACTGACATGTAATTCAGTAAGTGCTAAAATGAGTTATGGATCACTTTGTTAAATTGATTCAGATTTTTGGATGCCATCAAATAGCAAAAGATAATCTTTTCATGTCATCCAGACACTTGATAAGTCTCCTCAATATAGTACCTTAAACCACAAGTTAAGGGCAGAACAACTGATGAAATGTTTTCAAAGATTGTCATCATGACGGTTTACATGGAAACTGGCACCAAAGTTTATGCTATACGCTAGACCAGGGGTCAGCGCACATTCTCTATAAAGGGCAATAGAGTAAATATAAGGGTTCATACAATTCTGTTACAACTACGCAGTTCTACAATTGTAGCATGAAAGTAATCGTAGATAATATCTGAACAAATAAGCATGCATGAGTTCCAGTAAAACTTTATTTACAAAAATAAGCAATGGAACAAATTTATTCTGTAGGTCATACTTTCTTGACCTCTATGCTAGATTGTGACCTCCCAGAAAGTTGATGGTTGGTGTGAGAATGGTGTTATTCCCACCAGGGCAGGTGTGTTTATGAGAGATCCTTCCAGTCATCTTTGAAAGGTTCTTGGGTTCTGAATCTATCTAGGTTTAGACTGGAGTCACACAAGTTTAGGGTCAGCCTTGATGAGGGAAGGGAAGCAGAGCAGAAACTCTGCATCATACATACAGTTCAACATCTATGTCCATCATAGACACTCCTTCCAATTAAAAAGAGGAAATCTAATCACCTAATACTTTAGCTTAAATATTCTGTCCATGACAGTACTCTGTTTAAAAATGCATATTTTTGTGAAGGGGGAAAAGTACTGGAAAATATATAACATTCCTAATTCTGTTCTAGTCTTAGTGATAAGTAAGTATGCAATTTTGGGCACTTCACTTTATACATTTGGACTTGAGTTTGTTCTGTGCAATAATAGCATTGAATTTGGTTATTTCATATGTCTCCAAGTCAGATATTCTGTTATATATACAGTCCATTTTCATTATCTTTGGTACTTATGTTCTATAAAATTGCTGTGGACAATGAATTAGCAAATGCTAAGCCATTGCTCCTAGGAGAAAAACATGGTTAGGTTCCTGAGAGCCTCTGGTCACAACATTTTTTCAACCTATCAATACATATAATTGTTTTATGTGTATTTCTGTTCAAAGACACTGTATTTAATAAATAGTATTAATTTATTAGCATGGAATTCATGGCCAAAAGCACTAAAACTCATGTTTGAACAAAGCTTACCAAACACACATTTTCTCCCTAAGGCATAGCACAGACCTTCTTGCACATATGAGCACTAGAGAGCACTCCAGCATTAGGCTTGGGTAACATTTTAAACAGTGAAATCAACAAGAAAGGCAGCAAATGGGAGAAACATAGCACTAAATAAACTGTGAATAAGACACTTCTTTACAGTATGAGAGCTGAAACAGGAAAGCAGAGCATCACCTTGTTGCACTTCATCTGGGACCGTTCTTGTTGGGCGATTCAAATGTATTGCCACTTAGTACATGTCTGTGAGTGACCCAAAGTGGTGTTGCAAGTTTTGATTTTCGGGTTACAAACAAATGGAATAAGTAGGCAAATTTGCAATACAGAATCTGCAAATAATGTTAGACTGTAATGATAAAGTTATTACATATCTCTGTGTCCAGTAACCCTATTTTGTTTCCTTTTATATTCTTCATTGAATTACGTGCACTATCCGTCTTCAGGACTCTTCTGTATCTAGCCACTCAAGGCAAATGCCTTCAGCTTTTATGCCTAGACAGCTACAGCAATCCTCCTCTTTCTGTTTCTTCTTCCACACTGATTCCAGAGTTATCTTGCTAAAAAAAAATCTGAGCTTTCACTTCACTACTTAGCAATCCATGTTAATTCCTCATTAACCTTAGAACAGAATCCGTACTTCCTATCTTGCTATGTAATACCCTTCACAATTTAATCTAAACCTAACTCATCTCCTGCCACCACTCTCCTTATATTTTATATGTTAGCCACTCTCACATTCTTATTTATCCATCTTTTTTATAGGCTTATGCCTTTGCAGTTGCTATTTTCTTTGTTTACTATGCTCATAGCTCGAAATTCATCAACTCTGAATTCGTTCTTGATTATCTTTTAGTAAAAAAAAATGTTGCCTATATATAACATTGAAATTACCTGTTTACATGAAATGTTATGCATTAAACTGTCATCTCCTTAGGGACAAGGGCAATCTCTTAAGGATAGTTTACATTCTAAGACCTCAGAATGAGGCCATGGCATAATATGTGCTCAATAAAGCAAGATAGCACAAGCAGAAGCAGTATGCATTAGTATTCATTGAAAATATTTACTTACTACCTACTATTTACCAGGTATCATTCTAGATGTTATGAATAGGACATGATAGGTAGTGTTTAAGAATTAGGTGCAGGTTATTTAATCCTTTAAGATGTCAGTGTCCTCATCTTTTTTTTTTTTTTTAATTAAATACCATATATATATATTTTTTTTCAAATTAATTAATTTATTTATTTTTGGCTGTGTTGGGTCTTCGTTTCTGTGCGAGGGCTTTCTCTCGTTGCGGCAAGCGGGGGCCACTCTTCATCGCAGTGCGCGGGCCTCTCACTATCGCGGCCTCTCTTGTTGTGGAGCACAGGCTCCAGACGCGCAGGCTCAGTAGTTGTGGCTCACGGGCCCAGCTGCTCCGCGGCATGTGGGATCTTCCCAGACCAGGGCTCGAACCCGTGTCCCCTGCATTGGCAGGCAGATTCTCAACCACTGCGCCACCAGGGAAGCCCTCATCTTTTAAATGAGAGTAAAAATATCCTTTCCTCATAGGGTTGTTGTGAAAAGTAAATGAAATAACAGAGAGGCAGATGCAACACAGCACTGCATCTAAAATTAGTAAATACTCAGCACATTAATTTTATAGGACTTAATGTTGAGTAAATTATCAGTTATTTCCAGTGGTGTATACCTAAAACTTCTATAATGGTTCTTAAAATTTATTGAGTCCCAGAACTCTTTGAAATCTGACTAAAACTTTAGACTCTCTCCTACGGAGGGTAGAGAGGTTATATACTCATATACATAACATGATTTACATAACTTTCATAGTTAGTCTATGAATTTCTGACCCAGGGTTATCTTAGATCTTTCTCCCTATTTCATAATTATATTCTTAAAATTCCCTTGTTAAAGTTTTTCCAATTCTTACTAAGGTGATATATCTTTTCTTCTTTTGGAAAAGAAAATATTCTCCTGTTTGGATATTTATGGTAAACACAGCCTATTATCTGGCTGCCAGCTGTAGAAAAACATAAATACTTTGGCTTAAAAAATCTGGGTTTGTTTTTCTCATAAAACGAAGTCTAGAGATAAGTGGATGCTGGTATTGGCTCAATGCTTCAGTATTAGGGCAAATGTGTCTATGATTCTTTAGTCCTTTCCATTGTGATTTCTAAATGGCTGCTGCAGATGAGGCCACTGGGACTGCATTCAAAGAAGAAGAGAAAGAAAAGGGGAAAGTATCTGCATCAGAAAAAGCAATCTTTCTCAGAAAATAACAGTGTAATCCTATTTACATCTCATCGGAGGTGACTGTATTCCCTAACTGTCCTGTAGGCTGCATGCCAGCAAGACTGAGATAGCAAGGATTTACCATTTGACTCATTCATTACCATCTCAAATAGATTTTATTTCTGTTGGTAAGGAAGAGGAGGAAGAAAATAGATATTATAAGCACTAGTGTTGTTTCCACACAAATGAAACAGCCAGGGGTAGGTTTCATACACCCAAAAGGAGTTAGAATAATCAAGAAATATGGACCTCTCTCAACACATTTTTTAATAAACTTATGAACTTATTTCTTTGTCTCTAAGGTCCTATTCAAAAAATGAAATATAAGGTATCTGTTTGTATTAATGAAAATAAATATTTACCTAACTCTAAAGTTTCCTAAAGAGTGTTTCTCCTTCGGTGTCTTCAGGACATGAATTCTCAAGCCTTGTGTGTTAAAATCTAGACATTTCCCTGCAAAACATAATTTCTCTCACAAATACCATCATTTCAAATGAGGATAGATAGGTGTGAGAGATAGATAAAGATTGTGGGGGAAGAGGGGTGTACCCTAGAGGTGCTAGAAGAGACTAAATTTATCACCTACATGATCAGCTTCCCTAGGAAGGATGGGGTAGGTGCTAAAACCAAAAACTGATTTTAGTTCAATATATAGAGTAGCACTAACCAATAGGTTTCACTGCTTGTGTCAACGCAAATAGGTTGGTAACAGCTGCCTGAAGCACTATTGAGGAGTCTGAGGTTACATCTATACTCAGAGGGAAACCGCCAGGTAATTTTTTACGAATATCTCTCATGAGTAAAGGAGAATGAAGCACAAGGGTGCCAAATGTGTGCTGTATCTCATACAAACTAATATATTCTTGACTGTTGGAATTGAAGCACAGAGATAACCTTGTCCAATTATCTCATTTTCAAGATGAAGCAAAATAGATTAAACTAGAACTTGGTGCCCCGCCTTCACTCCCTTGTGAACTCCCAGGTGATATCAGGTATCAAGTTTGAAACATATTTTGGAATCTTAACATGTTTGGTCTCTAGAGATGAAGATCCCAAACACCACTACCACCCCTTCCTGACATCACTAAAAGTGCAGTAACAGATAAACCCTAAGGTCCCAAGGTCTAAATGGCTTTAAGAACTGGAATTTATTAGTCATTCACTTAAAGTCCAATTGGTTGCAAGAAAAAATGATGCTCTGCTCATTAGAGTCATTCTGGTATTCAGGCCCCTTCATCTTGAGGCTCAGGTCTCCTCTAGGACACCTGGAGTGCTCTCCATTGAGGTACAGATGGAGAAGGAGAATGAGGGATCACCTGGGAGGTAGTTATGGGCCAGGTCTGTAAGAAACGTATATCACTTCCAATAATATTCCACTTTCCAAGACCTCAGTCGCATGATCGCACATAACTACAAGAGAGCCTGAGAAATGTGGGCTAGCTATACATTTTCCAGAAGGAAAGGAAATCTGGGTTAAGTAAACAATGAGCCTGACTTTGCAATGAAAGTCAATCATCTTGCAGAACCTTTCCTAAGAAATGGTCACTAATTAGTTACTGTGTGCACGTACATGTGTATTTTGGACCAGTCTTTTAAAAGAAGTTGAGAGTAGTAAGGAAAACACATATTTTTGTCTTGAAACTTTATTATGTAGTCAGCCTTGATTTCTCATGTAAAAGTGGAAATGATTTATTGGAAATCAAGTTGTGAGAAAAAGTTTAAATTTGTGATACATATATTTCTCTCTTTTTTAACTTTTTCTTTTGAGGTAATGACAAATTCATTAGAAATTAGAGAACAGTACAGAGAGGCCCCATGTACTTTTCACTTTTCACTTTTCCTCAATGAATACAGTTTGATATGTTATAGTGTAATATCAAAACCAGGAAACTGATATTGGTACAATGTACTGGGCTGCATTGGGAGTTCCAGCACCTTACTGGGCCTCCACTGATATCTCCTTGGCTCAGAGGGGTAGGAATCCCCTTGTAGCCTCCATTACTTCTGGGCCTAGGTGAAAGTCCTGACTTCCCTCTAGGTCTCTTCTGATACCAGCAAAGGGAGAGAGAAGCTTCTCACTTCTTAGTGCCACTTAGGGGTAAAAACCCAAGTTCCCCATATGCTCTCCACTGACACTCTTGGGATGGAGTTCATTATGATCTGTCAGTGTTATGTTGAGTTTGAGTCTACACCTGGACTCAGGGAGAAAGACCCATGTCATTTTTTAGCAATAGCACTATAGTCTGGCAAGGATGGAATTCTAGGTTTTCTACTCCCTCTTTGTTGGCACAGATCGGGTGAGGACAAAGTTTATTCTTTGGTGTTTGACTGCAATAGGAGTTAATGTCTAGAAGTTTTCTGTCTTGCTAAGATGCCCCTTTAGCTAGAAGAGCAGGCTTTTCTTGGCGATTTTTGTGTCTGCACCCTAGGTGTTTCTGAGGTGCTGGCTTCTGTAGCTCCAAGCCTGGGATATAGGAGACAAAAAGAAAACCAAGAGAGCTCACCATCATATTTTCCTGGGTCCCCGTGTCCCTAGCCAATTTGCCTTCTTTTCACCACTTTTCGGAGTTCACTTATGCATGATTTACACACAATATTGAGGGATTTAGTTGTACTTAGCAAGAGGAATAGGGAAAAGGGCATCTACTTCATCTTCCTGGAAACTGAAGTTTCCTATGTAAAATTTATTTTTAAAACTCATGGAGGACCTTCAAGATGGTGAAGGATTAAGAGGTGGAGATCACCTTCCTCCCCACAAATACATCAAAAATACATCTACATGTGGAACAATTCCTACAAAACACCTACTGGATGCTGGCAGAAGACCTCAAACTTCCCAAAAGGAAAGAAAATCCCCACGTACCTGGGTAAGGCAAAAGAAAAAAGAAAAAACAGAGACAAAAGAATAGGGATGGGACCTGCACCTCTGGGAAGGAACTGTGAAGGAGGAAAAATTTCCACACACTAGGAAGACCCTTCAATTGTGTAGATGGGGTGTGGGTTGGGGGGAAGCTTCAGATCCATGGAGGAGAGCGCAGCAACAGGGGTGCGGAGGGCAAAGCAGAGAGATTCCTGCACAGACGATCGGTGCTGACCAGCACTCACCAGCCTGAGAGGTTTCTGTGCTCACCCGCCGGGGCAGGTGGGAGCTGGGAGCTGAGGCTCGGGCTTCGGAGGTCAGATCCCACGGAGAGGACTGGCATTGGCTGTATGAACACAGCCTGAAGGGGGCTAGTGCGCCACTGCTAGCTGTGAGGGAGTCCGGGAAAAACTCTGGACCTGTCTAAGAGGCAAAAGACCATTGTTTCAGGGTGCGTGAGGAGAGGAGATTCAGAGCACCACCTAAAGGAGCTTCAGAGACGGGCACAAGCTGCAGCTATCACGTGAACACCAGAGATGGGCATGAAACTCTAAGGCTGCTGCTGCAGCCACCAAGAAGCCTGTTTGCAACCACAGGTCACTATCCACAGGTCACTATCCCCTCTGGGGAGCCTGTGCAACCCACCAATGCCAGGGTCCCGTGATCCAGGAAAAACTTCCCTGGGAGAACACATGGCACGCCTCAGGCTGTTGCAACATCACGCTGGCCTCTGCTGCCGCAGGCTCACCCCTCATTCTGTACGCCTCCCTCCCCCTGGCCTGAGGGAGCCAGAGCTCCCTAATCAGCTGCTCCTTTAACCCCCTCCTGTGTGGGTGGGGAACAGAAGCCCTCCAGTGACCTACACGCAGAGGCGGGGCCAAATCCAAAGCTGAACCCCAGGAACGATGAGAGCAAACAAGAAAAAGGGAAATCTCTCCAAGCAGCCACAGGAGCAGTGGATTAAATCCCCACAATCAACTTGATGTACCCTGCATCTGTGGAATACCTGAATAGACAACGAATCATCCCAAAATTGAGGCGGTGGACTTTAGGAGCAACTACAGACTTGGGGTTTGCTGTATGTGACTGAATAGCTTCTGATTTTTATGTTTACCTTAGGTTAGTTTTCAGTGCTTGTTATCATTGGTGAAATTGTTTATTGCTTTGGTTGCTCTCTTCTGTTTTTTTCTTAATAATTTTTTATTTTCATAATAATTTTTAATTTTTTTTATTTTAATAACTTTATTTTATTTTATTTTTTCTTTCTTTCTTTTTTTTCTCACTTTTCTTCTGAGCCATGTGGCTGACTGGGTCTTGGTGCTCCAGCCAAGTGTCTGACCTGAGCCTCTGAGGCTGGAGAGCCGAGTTAAGGACTTTGGACCAACAGAGACTTCACAGCCCACATAATATCAATCGGTGAGAGATGTCCCAGAGATCTCTGTCTCAATGATAAGACCCAGCTCCCCTCAACGACCAGCAAGGAACAGCACTGGACACCCTAGGCAAAACAACTAGCAAGACAGGAACACAACCCCACCCAATAGCAGAGAGGCTGCTTAAAATCATAATAAGTTCACAGACATCCCAAAACACACCACCAGACACAGTCTTGCCCACCAGAAACACAAGATCCAGCCTCATCAACCAGAAAACAGGCACCAGTCCACTCCATCAGGAAGACTACACAACCCACTGAAACAACCATACCCACTGGGGGCAGACACCAAAAACAATGGGAACTACGAACCTGCAGCCTGTGAAAAGGAGACCCCAAACACAGTAAGATAAGCAAAATGAGAAGACAGAGAAACACACAACAGATGAAGGAGCCAGGTAAAAACCCACCACCAAACAAATGAAGAGGAAATAGGCAGTCTATCTGAAAAAGAATTCAGAATAATGATAGTAAAGATGATCCAAAATCTTGGAAATAGAATGGAGAAAAACAAGAAACATTTAACATGGACATAGAAGAACTAAAAAGGAAACAAACAATGATGAACAATGTAATAAATGAAATTTAAAATTCTCTAGAAAGAATCAATAGCAGAATAACTGAGGCAGAAAAACGGACAAATGACGTGGAATATAAAATAGGGGAAATAACTACTGCAGAGCTGAATAAAGAAAAAAGAATGAAAAGAATTGAGGTCAGCCTTAAAGAACTCTGGAACAACATTAAATGCACCAACATTCGACTTATAGGGGTCTCAGAAGAAGAAGAGAAAAAAAATGGGACAGAGAAAACATTTAAAGAGATTACAGTTGAAAACTTCCCTAATATGGGAAGGAAATAGTCAATCAAGCCCAGGAAGTGCAGAGAGTCCCAAACAGGATAAATCCAAGGAGAAACACGCCCAGACACATATTAATCAAACTATCAAAAATTAAATACAAAGAAAAAATATTAAAAGCAAAAAGGGAAAAGCAACAAATAACATACAAGGGAATCCCCATAAGGTTAAGAGCTGATCTTTCAGCAGAAATTCTGCAAGCCAGAAGGGAGTGGCAGGACATATTTAAAGTGATGAAAGGGAAAAACCTACAACCAAGATTACTCTACCAAGCAAGGATCTCATTCAGATTCAATGGAGAAATTAAAACCTTTACAAACAAGCAAAAGCTAAGAGAATTCATCACCACCAAACCAGCTTTACAACAAATTCTAAAGGAACTTTTCTAAGCAGGAAACACAAGAGAAGAGAAAGACCTACAAAAACAAACCAAAAACATTTAAGACAATGGTAAGAGGAAGATACATATCGATAATTACCTTAAATGTAAATGGATTAAATGCTCCAACCAAAAGACATACACTGGCTGAATGGATACAGAAACAAGACCCATATATATGCTGTCTACAAGAGACCCACGTCAGACCTGGGGACACTTACAGACTGAAAGTGAGGGATGCAAAAAGATATTTCATGCAAATGGAAATCAAAAGAAAGCTAGAGTAGCAATTCTCATATCAGACAAAATAGGCTTTAAAATAAAGACTCTTACAAGAGACAAAGAAGGACACTACATAATGACCAAGGGATCAATCAAAGAAGAAGATATAACAATTGTAAATATTTATGCACCCAGCATAGGAGCACCTCAGTACATAAGGCAAATGCTAAGAGCCATAAAACAGGAAAGAGACAGTAACACCCCACTTTCACTAATGGACAGATCAACCAAAATGAAAATAAATAAGGAAACACAACCTTCAAATGACACATTAAACAAGATGGACTTAATTGATATTTATAGGACATTCCATCCAAAAACAACAGAATACGCTTTCTTCTCAAGTACTCATGGAACATTCTCCAGGATAGATCATATCTTGGGTCATAAATCAAGCCTTGGGAAATTTAAGAAAATTGAAAGAGAATCAAGTATCTTTTCTGACCACAATGCTATGAGACTAGATATGAATTACAGGGAAAAAACTGGGAAAATACAAACACATGGAGGCTAAAAAATATGCTACTAAATAACCAAGAGATCTCTGAAGAAATCAAAGAGGAAATCAAAAAATACCTAGAAACAAATGACAATGAAAACACAGGGAACCAAAACCTATTGGATGCAGCAAAAGCAGTTCTAAGAGGGAAGTTTATAGCAATGTAATCCTACCACCAGAAACAAGAAAAACCTCAAACAAACAACCTAACCTTACATTTAAAGCAACTGGAGAAAGAACAAAAAACCCCCAAAGTTAGCAGAAGGAAAGAAATCATACAGATCAGACCAGAAATAAATGAAAAAGAAATAAAGAAAACAATAGCAAAGATCAATAAAACTAAAAGCTGGTTCTTTTAGAAGATAAACAAAATTGATAAACCATTAGCCAGACTCATCAAGGAAAAAAGGGAGAAGACTCAAATCGATAGAATTAGAAATGAAAATGGAGAAGTAATAACTGACATTGCAGAAATACAAAGGATCATGAGAGATTACTACAAGCAAGTATATGCCAAGAAAATGGACAACCTGGAAGAAATGGACAAATTCTTAGAAAAGCACAATCTTCCAAGACTGAACCAGGAAGAAATAGAAAACATAAACAGACCAATCACAAGCACTGAAATTGAAACTGTGATTAAAAGTCTTCCAACAAACCAAAGCCCAGGACCAGATGGTTTCATAGGCGAATCCTATCAAACATTTAGAGAAGAGCTAACACATATCCTTCTCAAGCTCTTCCAAACAATAGCAGAGGGAAGAACACTCCCAAACTCATTCTACGAGGTCACCATCACCCTGAAACAAAAACAAGGCAAGATATCACAAAAAACAAAGTTGCTGGCCAATATCACTGATGAATATAGATGCAAAAATCCTCAACAAAATACTAACAGAATCAACAGTACATTAAACGGATCATACACCATAATCAGGGAGGGTTTATCCCAGGGATGCAAGGATTCTTCAGTATATGCAAATCAATCAATGTAATACACCATATTCATAAATTGAAGGATAAAAACCATATGATCATCTTGACAGATGCAGAAAAAGGTTTGGACAAAATTCAACACCCATTTATGATAAAAACCCTCCAGAAAGTAGGCATAGAGGGAACTTACCTCAACAAATTAAAGGCCATATATGACAGACCCACAGCCAACATCATTCTCAATGGCATAAAACAGAGACCATTTCCACTAACATCAGGAACAAGACAAGGTTGTCCACTCTCACCACTATTATTCAACATAGTTTTGGAAGTTTTAGCCACAGCAACCAGAGAAGAAAAAGAAATAAAATGAAACCAAATCGGAAAAGAAGAAGTAAAGCTGTCACTGTTTGCAGATGACATGATACTATACATAGAGAATCTTAAAGACACTACCAGAAAACTACTGGAGCTAATCAATGAATTTAGTAAAGTAGCAGGATGCAAAATTTATGCACAGAAATCTCTTGCATTCCTATACACTAATGATGAGAAATCAGAAAGAAAAATTAAGGAAAAACTCCCATTTACCACTGCAACTAAAAGAATAAAATATCTAGGAATAAACCTCCATAAGGAGACAAAAGTCCTGTATGCAGAAAGCTATAAGACACTGATGAAAGAAATTAAAGATGATACAAACAGATGGAGAGATTTACCATGTTCTTGAATTGGAAGAATCAACATTGTGAAAATGACTACACTACCCAAAGCAATCTACAGATTCAATGCGATCCCTATCAAACTACCAATGGCATTTTTCACAGAACTAGAACAAAACATTTTACAATTTGTATGGAAACACAAAAACCCCGAATAGCCAAAGCAATCTTGAGAAAGTAAAACAGAGCTGGAGGAATCAGTCTCCCAGACTTCAGACTATACTACAAAGCTACAGTAATCAAGACAGTATGGAACTGTCACAAAAACAGAAATATAGATCCATGGAACAGGATAGAAAGCCCAGAGATAAACCTATGTACCTATGGTCACCTTATCTTTGATAAAAGAGGCAAGAATTTTCAATGGAGAAAAGACAGCCTCTTCAATAAGTGGTGCTGGGAAAACTGGACAGCTACAGGTAAAAGAATGAAATTAGAACATTCCCTAACACCATACACAAAAATAAACTGAAAATGGATTAAAGACCTAAATGTAAGGCCAGACACTATCAAACTCTTAGAGGAAAACATAGGCAGAACACTCTATGACATAGATCACAGCAAGATCCTTTTTGACCCACCTCCTAGAGAAATGGAAATAAAAACAAAAATAAACAAATGGGTCCTAATAAAACTAAAAAGCTTTTGCACAGCAAAGGAAACCATAAACAAGATGTAAAGACAACCTTCAGAATTGGAGAAAATATTTGCAAATGAAGCAACAGACAAAGGATTAATCTCCAAAATATAAAAGCAGCTCATGCAGCTCAGTATCAAAAAAACAAACAACCCAATCCAAAAATGGGCAGAAGACCTAAATAGACATTTCTCCAAAGAAGATATACAGATTGCCAACACACACATGAAAGAATGCACAACATCACTAATCATTAGAGAAATGCAAATCAAAACTACAATGAGATATCACCTCACACCAGTCAGAATGGCCATTATCAAAAAATCTGCAAACTATAAATGCTGGAGAGGGTGTGGAGAAAATGGAACCCTTGTGCACTGTTGGTGGGAAAGTAAACTGATACAGCTACCTTGGAGAACAGTATGGAGGTTCCTTAAAAAACTAAAAATAAAATTACCATATGACCCAGCAATCCCACTACTGAGCATACACCCTGAGAAAACCATAATTCAAAAAGAGTCATTTACCACAATGTTCACTGCAGCACTATTTACAATAGCCAGGACATGAAAGCAACCTAAGTGTTCATCAACAGATGAATGGATAAAGAAGATGTGGAACATATATTCAATGGAATATTACTGAGCCATAAAAAGAAACGAAATTGAGTTATTTGTAGTGAGGTGGATAGACCTAGAGTCTGTCATACAGAGTGAAGTAAGTCAGAAAGAGAAAAACAAATACTGTATGCTAACACATATATATGGAATCTAAAAAGAAGAAAAAAAAAACATAGCTCTGACGAATGTAGCATCAGGACAGGAATAAAAACACAGATGTAGAGAATGGACTTGAGGACATGGGGAGGGGGAAGGGTAAGCTGGGACAAAGTGAGAGAGTAGCATTGACATATATACACTATCAAATGTAAAATAGATAGCTAGTGGGAAGCAGCTGTATTGCACAGGGAGATCAGCTTGGTGCTTTGTGACCACCTAGAGGGGTGGGATAGGGAAGGTGGGAGGAAGATTCAAGAAGGAGGGGATATGGGGATATATGTACACATATAGCTGATTCACTTTGTTATACAACAGAAACTAATTCAACTTTGTAAAGCAATTATACTCTAATTAAGATTTTAAAAAAAAAAACTGTAAAATAAGAGAATATCTGAGACTTTACAGGTATGCCTAGAATAAGCCTTTGTTTCTATGAAGATATACAGGTAAGGATTCTAATGAAAAACCAAGAATTGGAGTTTAGACAGGAGCAAAAACCAAAAACTTAAGTAAGGCTGTATCACATTATAATTTAGTATGAGGTCTCTGGAGCCAGATACCTGCCACCTTTTTCTGCTCTTCAAAATGCTGAATAATAATAGTACTTTCTTTGTAAGAATAAGAGGATTCAGTGCATTAATACACATAAAGTACTTAGAAATAAATGTTAGGTATTATAATAGAGAATAGAGCAGTAATTTAGGACCTAAACCAAGTTCTACATATTCTTGAAAAACATGCTTTCAATATTAAAAATAATCTGGCAACAAAGAAGTCCTTTCAAGTAATTAGATTTAGTTTGCAAATATGCGTAACCCTCTAGTCTCTCCTCTGTTCTTCCCACCACAACTCACAAGATCCATGTCAACCAAGTGGTCTTTTGTGGGAAAGTACTTTGAAAGTAGCAAAACACTACAGATATGAAAAGTAATGACAACAATAACAACCCAAATTGCTTTCCATAGCTGTCCATACCTCTCTGGCCTCTTCCCTTGCTACTCTCCCCATCCCTCACTAGACATCAGGCTTCCACTGGGTCCCGTGAACAGTTTACTCTTCCCCATGCTTGGAAAGCTGCTTCCCAGCCACCGTCCTTATCACCAGTTGTTTATCCTTCAGGCTCTGCTTAAACACGATATACTCAGAGAAGCTTTCTTTCAGTCAGGGAGAGGTCCCTTGTTATATGCGTTCATATTTACTATATGTACGCTCTATTTAGAATGAGTTATATGTGTAATGCCTTTCTACTCTGCCAGACCTCAAGCACCTCAAAAGTGAAGTCTGTGTTCACTTTGTCCTGCACGTAGTAGGAACTAAAGAAAAAAATATTTGACCGAGTGGGTGAATGAGCCATCCGTATAATCTGGTAACGAATAAAGTAAAATAAGATGTTAAGGAAAACAGCCAGAATCCCCAAGTTTTCCAACAAAATCCTATTATTTGTATGGACCTTAAAAAAAAAATCCCTAGTGGGTTTTGTGGGAAAAGAAAATGCTTTGGAAGTTAGCCCATAGTAAATAGCTGAAAAAAGAGACTGATGCTGGATTTTTCCATAAACATACTGAAAAATTAAGCTGCTTCTGTGTACATATTTCTAACTCTGTGTAAATATACAATGAGGACGTTTTCCTTTCTTGTATCTTAGGATGACTCTAAATATTGTTTTTAAAAACAGTAATCATTTGATCACTAAATTAATTTTAGATTCTAAAAATGACTGCCTGGTCCTCATTCTCATCAAAACCCGAGTAGCAGTCTTTGCAACTATGCCAGACTCACCCCACTCAGCAGATGAAGCAGCGACTGCCAGAGAATAAAGTAAGGATCCAGGTAACTTCTTTTGGTTTCTTTGTAGTCCAGTGATAAAGTTGTAAATTTGGATGTAGTCCAAATTCAGAAGAAATAGCAAGATTGTTTATTTGAAATACTGTCTTGGGCCCAAATAGTGTCTTGAAAGAGAAACAAAATCATTTATCTAAGAGAGGACAGAAGGTACATTTTATCCTCAGCAAACCTGACAATAACAAGATGCAACCTGGGGAAAGATGAGAGTTGATGTACCTGGAGGGGAGTAATCTAAAACAGAGCTAGTCCATTGCTGTAAAGAAACTTGCAAACAATATCAGGGAATAAAACCTGGGATAAGTAATGGGGAACAAATAGCAATAAGACAGTGCAGAGTCTGCAGAGAGTCAACCAGGAGAAAAGGCTGAGCTGCAAGGAAGTGAGAGGTCTCAGAGTTGGGCTCTGCGGCCACTCCTCTCCTCCACAATGACCATGGATTAACCAGCACCTCTTTTTCTTGCTCTCTCCTTTGTATCTCCATTTCATAAAGCATCCTGCACCTCTTCAGTGTCTACACCCCCTCCCCATAGATAGGGAAAGTTACAGACAGCAAAGAGATGCAAATACGATGCAAGAGAGGAAGGTGGAGATGAATGGAAGCAGGATGAGAGAAGGAAAAAATTCATTGATCTTTTATATATCATTTAGTCCTCATCATAATCTTAGGACGTTTTGTGATTGTTTTCACTTTACAGATGGGCACATTGGCATTCAGGGAGGTTAAATAACTTGCCCAGGTTCTCACAGCTAGTAAATTTCAACACCATAATTCCAGCCTGAAGTCCGTTCATCGTTCCTCATCTAATTTGGCTTCTTTTTACCCTCTTTTGATTGGACCTTTTTCCCTTTTAAATGTGAAAATATATCTTCAAAAGACTCCCAGATACCTTTTGAATTGCAGACCTCAGGCCCTTCCTCAACTTCCTCTTTTTCCTTAAGCTAATCTCTTAAGCCTCCACTCTTAGAGTTTGTACACTCCATCTAAAAAGTATCCTAAACCATTCCAGTGTCCTATCATCTATTTGGAACATCACCATCTCCTGAGGCACAGCCTTTTGTAGAATTGTGTTTCAGGACACTCATCTGCTTAAGGAAGCCCACTCTATCTCAACTCAGGCATGCAGTCACTAACACAGCTCACTCCTGGCTTCTGTAACCATTTATCCTGCTCATGATCTCGCCTTGAGGGCAAGAACTGAAATTACAACTTTGGTTCAGGAGTCAGTATAGTTTTTCTGTGAAGGACCATATAGTAAATACTTTTAGCTTTGAACTCCATACATTCTCTGTTCTATCTACTGAACTCTGTTTTTGTCAAAACAACCATTGACAATACGTAAATGATGATGCTACTGAACCTAGAGGGCCAGATAGCAGCATTTAGAGTATGCTGTTTTTAGCTGTTTAGGAGGTAGAGGCCAAAAAAAAAAAAAAAAAAAAGCCAATGTAGTAAAACAGGAAGTTCAAATTTTCTGAGATGACAGAGAACAGTGAATGTGCATTTGTGGATATAAGGGTATGTCTGTATGTGACTAGGAGAGTCTCATCAAACAAGATTTAAATTCTAATAACTTCTAATTTTAAATCATAAATATTTTAAAGCATAAATCATCTCATGTCACATTAACATTTCCCATTTTTTATAATAGCCTAAAAATAACCCCAGGAGAGGACTGGGGATGGCTGAGTGAACACAGCCTGTAGGGTGCAAGTAGGCCACAGCTAGCTGGGAGGGAGTCCAGGAAAAAGTCTGGAACTGCCTAAGAGGCAAGAGACCATTGGCTGTGGGTGTGCAAGGAGAGGGGATTCAGAGCACTGCCTAAACAAGCTCCAGAGACGGGCGTGAGCCGCAGCTATCAGTGCGAACACCAGAGACGGGCATGAAACTCTAAGGCTGCTGCTCAGCCACCAAGAAGCCTGTGTGCAAGCACAGGTCACTATCCACACCTCCCCTCCCGGAAGTCTGTGCAGCCCGCCACTGCCAGGGTCCCATGATCCAGGGACAACTTCCCCAGGAGAACACACGGTGCACCTGAGGCTGATGAAAAGTCACACTGGCCTCTGCCGCTGCAGGCTTGCCCCACTTTCCGTACCCCTCTCTCCCCCGGCCTGACTGAGCCAGAGCCCCCTAGTCAGCAGCTATTTTAACCTCGTCCTGTCTGGGTGGGGAACAGACTCCCTCAGGCAACCTACATGCAAAAGCAGGCCCAAATCCAAAGCTGAACCCCAGGAGCTGTGGGAAAAAAGAAGAGAAAGGGAAATTTCTCCCAGCAGCCTCAAGAACAGCAGATTAAATCTCCACCATCAACTTGATGTACCTGCATCTCTGGAATACCTGAACAGACAACAAATCATCCCAAAATTGAGGTGGTGGACTTTGGGAGCAAATCTAGACTTGGGGTTTGTTTTCTGCATTTAATTTGTTTCTGGTTTTATGTTTATCTTAGTTTAGTATTTATAGCTTATTATCATTGATAGATTTGTTTATTGATTTGGTTGCTCTCTTACTTTTTTTAAAAAATATATATATATTTTTTCCTTTTTCTCATTTTGTGACTGTGTATGTGTATGCCTCTGTGTGATTTTTGTCTGTATACCTTTGCTTTTGCCATTTGTCCTAGAGTTCTGTCAGGTTTTTTGTTTTGTTTTGTTTTGTTTTGAATAGATTTTAGTACTTGATATCATAGGTGGATTTGTTTTTTGGTTTCGTTGCTCTCTTCTTTCTTTCTTTCTTTTTTTTATTATTTTATTTTTAATAATACTTTTTATTTTTATTTTAATAATATTATTATTTTTTTCTTTCTTTCTTTAATTTTTTTCTCCCTTTTCCTCTGAGTTGTGTGGCTGATAGAGTCTTGGTGCTCCAGCCGGGTGTCAGGCGTGACCCTCTGAATTGATGAGCCGAGTTCAGGACGCTGGTTCACCAGAGACCTCCCAGCCCCATGTAATATCAAATGGTGAAAGCCTTTCCAGAAATCTCCATCTCAATTCTAAGACCCACCTCCACTCAATGACCAGCAAGTTACAGTGCTGGACAACCTATGCCAAACAACTGGCAAGAAAGAAACACAACCCCACAAATTAGTGGAGAGTCTGCCTAAAATAATAATAAGGTCACAGACACCCCAAAACACACCACCAAATGTGGTCCTGCCCACCAGAAAAACAAGATCCAGCCTCATCCACCAGAAAACAGGCACCAGTCCCCTCCACCAGGAAGCCTACACAACTCACTGAACCAACCTTAGCCACTGGGGGCAGACAAAAAAAATAACGGGAACTACGAACCTACAGCCTGGAAAAGGAAACCCCGAACACAGTAAGTTAAGCAAAATGAGAAGACAGAGAAATACACAGCAGATGAAGGAGCAAGGTAAAAGCCCAAAAGACCAAAGAAATGAAGAGGATATAGGCAGTCTACCTGAAAAGGAATTCAGAGTAATGATAATAAAGATGACCCAAAATCTTGGAAATAGAATGGAGAAAATACAAGAAACGTTTAACAAGGACCTAGAAGAACTAAAGGGAAAACAAACAATGATGAACAACACAATAAATGAAATTAAAAATTCTCTAGAAGGACTCATTAGCAGAATAACTAAGGCAGAAGAATGGATAAGTGACATGGAAGATAAAATAGTGGAAATAACTACCACAGAGCAGAATAAAGAAAAAATAATGAAAAGAATTGAGAACTGTCTCAGAGACCTCTGGAACAACATTAAAATTATAGGGGTCCCAGAAGAAGAAGAGAAAAAGAAAGGGTATGAGAAAATATTTGAAGAGATTATAGTTGAAAACTTCACTAATATGGGAAAAGAATAGTCAATCAATTCCAGGAAACGCTGAGAGTCCCATGCAGGATAAATCTAAGGAGAAACATGCCAAGACAAATATTAATCAAACTATCAAAAATTAAATACAAAGAAATAATATTAAAAGCAAAAAGGGAAAAGCAACAAATAACATACAAAGGAATCCCCATAAGGTAAACAGCTGATCTTTCAGCAGAAACTCTGCAATACAGAAGGGAGTGGCAGGAAATATTTAAAGTGATGAAAGGGAAAAACCTACAATCAAGATTACTCTGCCCAGCAAGGATCTCATTCAGATTCAACAGAGAAATCAAAACCTTACAGACAAGCAAAAGCTAAGAGAATTCAGCATCACCAAACCAGCTTTACAACAAATGCTAAAGGAACTTCTCTAGGCAGGAGACACAAGAGAAGGAAAAGAATTACAATAACAAATGCAAAACAATTAAGAAAATGGTTATAGGAACATACATATCGATAATTACCTTAAATGTAAATGGATTAAATGCTCCAACCAAAAGACATAGACTGGCTCAATGGATACAAAAACAAGACCCATACATATGCTGTCTACAAGAGACCCACTTCAGACCTACAGACTCATACAGACTGAAAGTAAGGGGATGGAAAAAGATATTCCATGCAAATGGAAATCAAAAGAAAACTGGTGTAGCAATTCTCATAACAGACAAAATAGACTTTAAAATAAACACTATTACAAGAGACAAAGAAGGACACTACATAATGACCAAGTGATCAATCCATGAAGAAGATATAACAATTGTAAATATTTATGCAGCCAACATAGGAGCACCTCAATGCATAAGGCAAATGCTAACAGCTATAAAAGGGTAAATTGACAGTAACACAAAAATAGTAGAGGACTTTAACACCCCAGTTTCACCAATGGACAGATCATCCAAAATGAAAATAAATAAGGAAACACAATCTTTAAATGATACATTTAAAAAGATGGACTTAATTGATATTTATAGGACATTCCATCCAAAAGTAACAGAATACACTTTCTTCTCAAGTGCTCATGGAACACTCTCCAGGATAGATCATACCTTGGGTCACAAGTCAAGCCTTGGTAAATTTAAGAAAATTGAAATCGTATCAAGTATCTTTTCCAACCACAATGCTATGAAACTAGATATCAATTACAGGAAAAAAAAACTGGAAACAATACAAACACATGGAGGCTAAACAATATGCTACTAAATAACCAAGAGATCACTGAAGAATCAAAGAGGAAATCAAAAAATGCCTAGAAAAAAATGACAATGAAAACACAGGGAACCAAAACCTATGGGAGACAGCAAAAGCAGTTCTAAGAGGGAAGTTTATAGCAATACAATCCTACCTCAAGAAACAAGAATCATCTCAAACAAACAACCTAACCTTACACCTAAAGCAATTAGATAAAGAACAAAAAAAACCCAAAGTTAGCAGAAGGAAAGAAATCAGAAAGTTCAGATCAGAAATAAATGAAAAAGAAATGAAGGAAACGATATCAAAGATCAATAAAACTAAAACCTGGTTCTTTGAGAAGGTAAACAAAATTGATAAACCATTAGCCAGACTCATCAAGGAAAAAAGGGAGAAGACTCAAATCAATAGAATTAGAAATGAAAAAAGGGAAGTAACAACTGACATTGCAGAAATACAAAGGATCATGAGAGATTACTACAAGCAACTATATGCCAATAAAATGGACAACTAGGAAGAAATGGACAAATTCTTAGAAAAGCACAATTTTCCATGACTGAACCAGGAAGAAATAGAAAATATAAACAGACCAATCACAAGCACTGAAATTGAAACTGTGATTGAAAATCTCGAACAAACAAAAGAACAGGACCCTATGGCTTCACAGATTAATTCAATCAAATATTTAGAGAAGAGCTAACACCCATCCTTCTCAAACCTTCAGTAAGTTGCAGAGGAAGGCACACTCCCAAACTCATTCTGCCAGGTCACCATCACCCTGATACCAAAACCATACAAAGATATTATTAAAAAAAGAAAATTACAGACCTATATCCCTGATGAAAACAGATGCAAAAATTCTCAACACAGTACTGACAAACAAAATCCAACAACATTTTAAGAGGATCATACACCACGATGAAGTGGGATTTATCCCAGGGATGCAAGGATTCTTCAATACACACAAATCAAAAAATGTGATACACCATATTAACAAATTGAAGAATAAAATCCATACATCAATAGATGCAGAAAAATCTTTTGACAAAATTCAACAATAATTTATGATAAAAACTCTCCAGAAAGTGGGCATAGAGGGAACCTACCTCAACATAATAAATCCCATATATGACAAACACACAGGAAACATTATTCTCAATGGTGAAAAACTGAAACCATTTCCTCTAAAATCAGGACAAGACAAGGGCACCCATTCTCACCACTATTATTCAACATAGTTTTTTAAGTCTTAGCCATGGCAATCAGAGAAGAAAAAGAAATAAAAGGAATACAACTTGGAACAGAAGAAGTAAAACTGTCACTGTTTGCAGATGATATGATACTACACATAGAAAATCCTAAAGATGCCACCGGAAAACTACTAGAGCTAATCAATGAATTTTGTAAAGTTGAAGGATACAAAATTAATGCACAGAAATTTCTTGCATTCGTGTACACTAACAATGAAAGATAAGAAAGAGAAATTAAGGAAACAATCCCATTGCAAGGAAAAGAATAAAATACCTAGGAATAAACTTCCCTAAGGAAGTAAAAGACCTGTGCTCAGAAAACTATAAGACACTGATGAAAGAAATCAAAGATGACACAAACAGATGGAGTGATATACCATGTTCTTGGAATGGCAGAATCAATATTGTGAAAATGACTATATTACCCAAAGCATTCTACAGATTCAATGCAATTCCTATCAAATTATCAATGGCACTTTTCACAGAACTAGAACAAAATATCTTAAAATTTTCATGGAGACACAAAAGATCCCCAATAGCCAAAGTAATCTTGAGGGGAAAAATTGGAGCTGGAGGAATCAGACTCCTTGACTTCAGACTACACAACAAAGCTACAATAATCAAGACAATACGGTACTGGCACAAAAACAGATATATAGATCAATGGAACCGGATAGAAAGCCCACAGATAAACCCACGCACCTATGGTCACCTAATCTATGACAAAGGAGGCAAAGGCATACAGTGAAGAAAAAACAGTCTCTTCAATAAGTGGTGCTGGGGAAACTGGACAGCTGAATGTAAAAGAATGAAATTAGAACACTCCCTAACACCATACACAAAAATAAACTCAAAATGGATTAAAGACCTAAATGTAAGACCAGACACTATAAAACTCTTAGAGGAAAACATAGGAAGATTACTCTTTGACATAAACCACTGCAAGATCTTTTTTGACCCACTTCCAAGAGTAAAAGAAATAAAAACAAAAATAAACAAAGGGGACCTAATGAAACTTAAAATCTTTTGCACAGCAAAGGAAACCATAGACAAGACGAAAAGACAACCCTCAGAATGGAAGAAAATATTTGGAAACAAATCAATGGACAAAGGATTAATCTCCAAAATGTATGAACAGCACATGCAGCTCAATATTAAAAAAACAAACAATCCAAAAATGGGCAGAAGACCTAAATAGATATTTCTCCAAAGAAGACATACAGATGGCCAACAAACAAATGAAAAGATGCTCAACATCACTAATTATTAGAGAAATGCAAATCAAAACTACAATGAGGTATCACCTCACATCAGTCAGAATGGCCAACATCAAAAGATCTACAAACAGTAAATGCTGGAGAGGGTGTTGAGAAAAGGGAAACCTCATACATTGTTGGTGGGAATTTAAATTGATACAGCCACTATGGAGAACAGTATCGAGGTTCCTTAATAAATTAAAAATAGAATTATCATATGAACCAGCAGTCCCACTACTGGCCATATACCCAGAGAAAACTGTAATTCAAAAAGACACATGCACCCCAATATTCATTGCAGCACTATTTACAATAGCCACATCATGGAAACAACCTAAATGTCCATCGACAGACAAATGGATAAAGAAGATGTGGTACATATATACAGTGGAATATTACTCAGCTATAAAAAGGGATGATTTGGGGTCATTTGTAGAGATGTGGATGGACATAGAGACTGTCATACAGAGTGAAGTAAGTCAGAAAGAGAAAAACAAATATTGTATATTAAAGCATATATGTGGAATCCAGAAAAATGGTACAGATGAACCAGTTTGCAAGGCAGAAATAGAAACACAGATGTAGAGAACAAACGTATGGATTCCCTGGTGAGAAAGCGGGGGTGGGATGAATTGAGAGATTGGGATTTACATATATACACTAATATGTATAAAATAGATAACTAATGAGAACCTGTTTTATAGCACATAGAACTCTACTTTACTTTGCTGTACAGTAGAAACTAACACAACATTGTAAAACAACCACACCCCAATTAAAAAAATAAAAGAGTACAAACTTTCAGTTATAAGATGAATAAGTTCTGGGGATCTATTGTATGGCATGTGACTATAGTTAACTATACTCTAATGTATACATGGAAGTTGTTAAGAGAGTAGATCTTAAATGTTCTTACCACATAGACAAATGAATGATAATTTTTTTGATGGTATGAGAGGATGGATATATTAACTAACCTTATTGTGGTAATCATTTCACCACAATATATACTTGTATCAAATTATCACATTGTACACCTTAAATTTACAAAACGTTGTATGTCAACTATATATCAATAAAACTGGGAAAAGTTTAAAATAAATTCAATACAAGAAGCAATTACTTAATTTTTGGGAGTATTAGACACTGCCTTCTCTCCTACTAGCTATTCCCTATGTCACCATCCCTTGTCAGCCACTGTCTCCACCTAAACAGACTATTAGATCTTATTGAAGTTTCTAAGATTACTGAACATTTTGAGAATATTTACAAAGTTTAACCATGAATATGGGCAATGGTATTGTTCCTACAGCATCTTTAACAAGTGTTCTCCCAACTTCTATCTAGAAAAACTTCCAAGGCAAAGATATGGACATATTAGCAGGCAGGAACTACTTATGTTGGATATTACTCAGCCACTCATTCATTCATTTAATCAACTTTTTTTTTTACATTTATATGTGTTAAATGAAAATGAATAAGACATTTCCGTTATCAAATATTCACTTAAACTAAGGGAGACCTATAAGTAATTAAAAGTTAAATTTTGTCATAAAAGCCACTATAAAAGATTATGTGGGATACTAGATACAAAACTTCATTTTTGTATCTCTTGTAGATGCAGATGATAGCAAGAACTCTCCCTTTTAATTAAAAAAGGAGGAAATAAGAATGAAATAAAATAATCGTGCCAAATAGTTTCTCATCAACCTTACTTGACATCAACCCTACTCAACGGATTAACATTAAAACAATGTGTCAATAAGATGGAGGCTTGATGAGACTTTTAAGCTGCTTCCGAGACCAAATGTTGGCAGGGCCTCTTACAGGCACCATTCAAGGGATCCAATTTGATTATTGGATTTTTCTGGAAAGCATATATCTATATCTTTACTGTTACAATAGTTACATCAGACTATCTAAGCCTCCTGCCATTAAACATTCAAATCCTGTAATTAACTCCCCTTGTTGATTTCATGTTTAACCAATAACCTTCCGATAATTTGGCTTTCTGAGTAGCTTGCTTATGGTGATTAAAGGTAAAGCTCAGTCTGGTGCTATTATCTATTCTCTTGAGCAGTTATAACTTTCACTGTAATTTAAGAGTCTGGTATTCTGATTGACGTATCAGTCTTCTGAGAGCTTTGTTATCAAAAGCTGCTGTCCCACAGGGAGACCACCTCTGGAACACTGTGACAGGAACAGCTTTTGAATATGAAAACCTAAGTTCTAAATCTTGTACAGTAGGGAGTTCCTTGAAGAAGTACAAGGAACACTGTGGAGTTAAGGGTTCCACCACTGAGAGTTACCTGAGAGAGACTTGGAGACAAAAGCTCTTGCTCATCTGACAACAGAAGCAGGTTTGTAGGCTTCCCAAAATGTAGGTAATAGAGTCTTATCAATGTCTCCTGGGCACTCTTCTGTGTATCATCCTCTTCAATACTGTGGGCAATGTAAATAATTACTGGAACTTTTTTGATGCTTGAAATTTCCTGATTTCTTAAAATCTACTAGTGACTTTCCTTTACCTTACTAGACCTTCCAACAACCTTCATTAGCTAATTTTTACTTGAAATGCCTTGTGAATTTTCTTCTTTTTTTAATTGAAATAACATTGATTTATAACATTATATAAGTTCCAGGTATACATTATATTTCAACTTCTCTATACACTACAGTATTCTCATACCAAAAGTTTAGTTTCCATCCATCACTAAGAGTGGACCAACCCCCCTTACCCTTTCTGCATCCCCTTCCCCTCTGGTAACCACTACTCTGTACCTATTTGTTCATTTTTGTTTTGTTTGGTTTGTTCACTTAGTGTTTCTTTTTTTTATATTCCACTTATGGGTAAAATTTTGAAAGAAAAAAAGTAGAACCATTGCACAGTTAGCTTTTAACTTTCTTGTATTTGCTGTATGTAAGCAGTGGGGAAGTCAGCAAGAAACAAGTTAATTGTTTCTCCCAAATACTAAAAAAAACTCAGGAACTGGAGGGCCCAGTTATTTCTCAATGTGATGGAATATGATGAGATCATAAATAGGAGAATAGATTGAAAATTTGTATAAAGAGTTGTTAGAAACCAGATCCCCTCTCCCACCCAAGTAAAGAATAGAGTTTATTTCCTCCAAGATCTCTGGCTACTCCTGACTCCTATGAAAGAAACTGGAGGGTTCCTATCAAGAAAAATTACTCACTCTTACATTTAGAAGTGATTCAACAAGGATCCAGTTCTCCACCCATGTATTCACTGGGAGACCTATGAATCAAGAAGCTCTTTCAAAGCGTAGAGATCTTACAATAAACGTATTTTAAAGCAATTCATTTTTAATTTTAAATAGATATGTTGCCTAAATAGCTCAGGAAAGTCTCTAACATAAAAGACAGACTGAAGCAAAAAGGAAAATAAATAAGAAAGAGAAAATATACACAGTAAGAGATAATTTCAAAAATTATTCTATATATTTTCAGAAAGATATATATGAAGTAAAAAGAATATATTATTTTTTGAAGAGGAACACAGTATAAAAAGGTAGCTCTTGAATTAAGAATTATGAGTGTAATCTAAAATGGTCAGCAGGGGACTGGAAGATAAACTTGAAGAAAACACCTGAAAATCAGAAAATAATATAAAGAGATGGAAGCCAGATGAGAAAATTAACGACTCAACTCAGCCATCTAAGTCATATAAGAATTCCAGAAAGAGAGAGGTAGATATAAGAAAATTTCCTGTAACTGGGACATGTTTTTCAGAATGAAAGGAGCACAAAATACCCAACATAATAAATGAAAACAACACACAAAGATTCTCAACCAGGTACACCATTGTGAAATTTCAGAATACAAATGACAAAGAGAAGATTCTAAAGATTCCTGAGACCTATATATATATATATATATATATATATATATATATATATATATATATAAACACACACACATATATATATATTATCGGCAACATATCAGAAATTATGATGCCATTGGAATTTTCAACCCCAACAACATTGGAAGCTGAAAGACACTTAAGTATTGTCTTCAAACTTCTGAGGAAAAATTATTTCAAAACTCTGAAATTCTATACCCAGCCAAACTATTAATCAAGTATATGCGCAGAATTACAACATTATCAGATTTAAATGTTTTCATCTCCTGTGTGTCCTTTGACATAAAACCACTAAAGGTTGTACTTCACTAACACAAACAGAAAAATAAGGAGAAAAGAGGGGAAAATAACTATCTAAAGTAGAAGAAAATAAAGAGAATTTCCAAGATAGCAAGAATGAGAAGTTCCAAGACAACAGACATGAATAATTCCCAACCAATGAATAACAATTAATACAGGAAAATGGCAGACTCCAGAAGTGATGTCTGCAAGAAAAAAATAAAACTGATATATTATTACATCTGATCATACAGAGAGAAGTTTTATATTTCTATCAGAGAACTTCAAAGACTAGGCTCATGAAAAGTTAATAAAACAAACGAACAAGACAAGTAGCTCCAAGAAAAATATATGAATAAGAAAGAAAGAATAATCATAGTAAATTATGCAGTTTAACAATAAATATTTTAACTATAATAAACACAGAATACTGAGGATTCAAATTTTATGATATAAATATGTTGATATAATTGATGGAAGATGAAGTATTTCTGATTGTTGAGTGAAAGACAAGAAAGATAAATCCAAATATATTATAAGGAGTCAATAGAATACACCTAGAATCAGCAAAAAATAAAGTCAAGGTATAAGATATAGTAAGTTAGATAGGTTACCTGGAGGTAACTATGAAGAAAAATATAATTGAAAGTTGTCTCAGGGAAATTGAATAAGGGGGTGGGGAAAGCAAATCTTTTTTAAAATTTTTAGTTCATATATTATTATTTGAAATTTCCAGTTATGCACAGGTATTGAATTGATAGAAATAAATATTTAATTAAAAGGAAAGAAAACACAGTTGAGAAAAAAGAAAAAAATTATTTGTAATTTCCCATTCAATGATAACCACTCTAAAGTATTTTGGTATGAATTCTTTCAGTCAATTTTGTTCTATGTATAAATGCTAACATATATTTTGACAAAGTGATAACAGTATGCAATTTTTTCCAATTATAAAAATATGAACATATTCCATACCAAACAAATTTCTTCTACATTTGCAGTGCGTGCACATCATTCCATTTTAGGAATACACCACAATTTATTTAATCAACCTCTATATTTGGAAATTTGGGTATCAGTATACTTTATATATTAAAAAATAAGATTCCTCCTCACTTCTCCAACCAATTTCTCTCCCATTTGGAGGTGATATCAACCCTGTTGAAAATATGTGAAGAAAATATTCATTGGTTTTTGGTATACATTACCAAATTCTCCTCCTCAAAGTCATTATCAATTTCAAGTTTCATCAGCAACATGTAAAAGTAAGTTTCTCCACTTCACAAGCAACCATAGTGTTTATAAAATAATTACATAAAATTTTCTAAATAGAAGTTTCTCAATGAAAATCTTAAAATTACTTATTTGCTTATAAATATACCTTAGCACCAAATGCTTGGAATGAAAATATTTACTTGTTTCAGACTTTGTCCAACCATTAAGGGACAACGGTTCATTTCAAAATTTTCAAGCAATTTACATTTAAAAAATATACTTCTAAGTGTCATCATGATACTCACTATAATTTAGATTGCTTTTAAGTCAATTTGTTATTGATTCAACCAGAAGGTCAATTATATCCTGCAGTTCTTCTTTAGTTCTCAAATTATTGACCCAGTAAAATCAATTTGTAATCAGACAAATTTTAAAAAGTGCTTTCTCTCCATAAATATAATGGTAGCTTTTGAACTGTTGTGAGTTCTCCCAGACTTCATGGTTATCTGGGCCTTACACTGTTTTTATCAACAGCAATTATATTTTATTGATGTATATCTTGTGTTTGACAAAGGACTTGAAAGAATTACCTAGAACACTACAACCCTGCACTCGGTTTGATAGTTCAGTATTAGGTAAGAGCCATATGAAACTGTCATTTCTAAAGTCAAAATGATTAAATATTAGCAATTCCATACAATTCAATCTAATAGTTTTGTGTCCTTTTATATACCCTAGAAAAGAAATGAGTGTTTATGAAGTATTAGGACTGCCTAGGCCCTGCCACATAGATTTTAAATATTCTGTTGAGATGTATACTCTTTATAAGGAAGCAACAGCCAAACTGACCTAATCATAGAGGATTAGATAAGTTATTTATTTACAGATTGATACAAATACTGCACTGCTTCCCTCCTCCAAGTTAGGAAAGTAGTCAAACCCAACATTGTGTCGTGAAGAGAAATATTGGAGCAGAAGTCAGGAGACCCGAATTGCATTCCAGGCTTTTCCATTTCCTGCCTGTGTGAGTTTGAGCCAGGCACCACTGCTTAGTCATTCTTTGGGTCTCAGTAACAATTTAGGTATTAGCTTCCCAGGGAGGCCTTCCCTGAGTATCACTAAAATTGAGGTCTCCATAGCACCCTCTGCTTTCCCTTTTGTAAAAGCATTTATCGCACTAAAAATCATTTATTTAATGTCAGTGTTTCTCTCTAAAGAAGCATGAGGGCCAGGAGATAGTTGTCTTGTTTATTCCTTTATCCCTGGTACCTAACACAATGCCTGACACACAGTAAATGACCTATGTGCGTTTGTTCAATGAATAAGTGAATGAAATGAACTTAATAATTCAAAGTCTCAGTTTCATCACTTATAAAGGGCAAATAATAGTGCCCACCCTGCCGCTCCCAGGGTTGCTATGGTGTTGAGACAAGGTTATTGGGTAGACTCAAGTGAGACAGAGGGTACACATTTCACCTCTCCACTGTGAGACCTCTCCCAAAATCCAAGAGGGTTATTGTGTGTGAAAGTGTGTTGCAAGCTTAAGAGCTCTCTCCAGGCAGAAATGGCTATTAGCTTTCATATAAGTAAAGATTTTATCATATCCATAATATAAAGATTTCATTAAGGTGTCCTTCCACTGGGCTAGGCTTCTCATGACTACTTACACATATTTGCTTTTTCCCAGTTCATTACATGCACCATTTCACCCCAATCTCCTAACCTCTACCCACTTTGGCTATTTGTTTTCACTCATTGGGAACACATCCAAATCATAAAGATCCTATATCAAGTAGAATTCAGAGAGGAAAAACAGAAGCCATTCTAAGTATTCCAAGTAGAAGGGGTTTAATACAGAATTAGAGGCTTATTCATCCATTGGAAGGGTTGAGAACAAAGGCCAGAAGAGTAGCTACCAAAGATCCTTGCTGCCTGCAACACCGAAGTGGGCAATTCTCAAAAATTTCCCACAAGGCTTTGCAAACGTCAAGAGTCTCCAGGAAGCAACCACCAAGGGTCCCAGTGGTGTACAACACCAGTGATACACAGGATCTTAGCAAACAAGCTGCTGAAAAACACATGCAGCTGCTCACAAGTCTGTCTATAATTTCTCCAGGAAATAATGGCTTCTCCCAATGCAACTTTAAATCCCATGAAGACAGAAATAAAACCGCTGCAATTAGATCAATTAGGAAAGAGTAGTCACTCTCATTTCTACCTCTTGTTTCCCATTTCCTCATATTTTGGCAGTGGAAGAAATGGTTTCATACATAGGTCACTGAATATAAACAGCATATTAGATAACACTACAGTTCTGCAAGGTGTTGTCACACCACCTGAGCTGTAACTGTGCCTTCAGAGGTTGCTGTGGGTTAAGAGGGTACATATAAGTCCTGTGAATCCTGTAGGCATGAATCCAATACCTTTTTACATCTCTTATATCAACTTTATTTGGAATGCTATAACATAGTGAATAAAATATGGAGGGTTTTCTATCCCTCCCCAGAAACATGTGTGTTTTGCTTCTGTCCCTCCGCCAATGGCTTTGGGGATGAAAGGATGTGTCATTCTAAATTTCCCCCCCTCCCCCACCCCGACCAGTCCTAAGGCTGTTTCTTAGGAGTAAAGAGTCAGGGAAGCAGATGTTGTTTCCTACCTGTCTCCCCAGGTCAGCTGATCACTTCCAACACATCTGCATCTCCAAGGTGGGGTCTCTTTCTGGTATTTAGGGCAGTGATTTTTATGTTTTATTCACTGCTGTACTTCTAGCACCTAGGAGTCTGCCTGGCTGGTACATGGTGATACTTGATTGTGATGATTGGATGGACACATATTAAATAAGAAAGAAAGCCGTAACTCAAATGATACAATTTAAATTCAAAAAATTACCTAAAATGTTTAGACAATCTGGCAATTTTCTCTCTTTTAATAAGATGTTCTTATGATCTTCCCTCACATATAAATGTTCTTACCAAATGATACAATTTAAATTCAAAAAATTACCTAAAATGTTTAGACAATCTTGCAATTTTCTCTCTTTTAATAAGATGTTCTTATGATCTTCCCTCACATATAAATGTTCTTACCAGCCTATTCAAAATATATTATTCCTTTAGGGACGCACTTAAGTTGAAAGCATTCACTGATGGCTCAGACCATGTACTGTCATTGTTGTTTTAATCAGAAACACAAAATTAGAGACTTATTCACCATGGCAGAACTTGGATATTTGTTCTAAGGCAGATCTGGATTTAAATCTCAGATCTTCTATGTGCTAGTTATGTGACTGTGGCTAAATTAACCTTTTTTACCCTGTTTTCCTATCTGTGTGATTAGGGTAACTACAATATCTACCGGTGTAACTATGATAGCTGCCTCAGAAATTGTGCATATGTATACATACATGTGTGCACATGTATAAGAGCTCATACAGTATTTATCAGTAATTAATAATAAGCAATAATTTTTATTTATCATGCTTTTATTTTTCATTGTTTCATGTGATCATATCCTATCACGGGGACAAAACTGTAAACTCTCTAGGATCAAAAGGATGGCTTTGAGATTTGAGTCCCCTTAGTAGGAAAATAATATGCACTAGGTTCATAATTCCTTTACAAGTGAATCATATTGAATATGGAAATGTTAACATAGAGGGCAAAAGTATTTCCTTTTGTATTTTTTTCTCCATTTCTATTCCATAGAGTTCCCCCTGACCCCTTTCCCATTTTTTATTACATCACCCATTACCTGGATTAGAATCTGGTTGAGAAACATTTGTTTTATCTTAGCAGAAACAGAACTAGCCCCCAGGGAATCAAATTCCTTCCATTCCACACACTCTTCCTTAGTCCCCTCTATACACAAGACACAGTGCAGGACACAAGCATGATCCAGACACGTTCCCTGCACTTAAAAACCTTGGACGTTGGGAATCATCAGAAGCCTGGGTCTGAGACAACCTGACTTTGCCTGGAAGAACAGGAAATCTAAATTGTAACAAAGAGCTGATACCGGGTACCCCCCTAAAACAACATTTCATTGTTCTTTCTTCTTGCCTTTTGTAAATAATGACAATATCATACATTGACATGGTGATTCCAGTAACTGAAGGCATATTTGCATGTTTTACCTCATTTTATCTTTGCTTCATCCCTGTTGGGTGGAACAAATACTGTATTTTAATTTAACGAATGGAAAAACCAAGGCTTAGAAAGGTTACATTTCTTTAAATGAATCAAACAGGTTATTATTGGTATGACCTGGAGCCTTATTTAAATCTTCTGACTACTTAATTTATGTTCTTTTCCCAGAAATGCGATAATAAGAAATTATTTCAAACCCTGGATTATAGAAGGAAGAAAAGGGAGGGTGCAAATAAGTGGTAAGTGTGGGTATCAAGAGATACAGTGCTGCCAGTGACCATGACCTACCTGGGGGAGGGTCTGGTGTAATAAAATGAACACAAGAACTAATGTCAGAAGAACACTTATTATCTATTTCACTTCAGATAAGAAAATAAACTGCCCTGACCACCACACACTTATTAGGCTGGCCAAAATCTAGAACACTGACAACATCTAAATGCTGGCAAGGATGTAGAGCAATGGGAACTCTCATACATTGTTGGTACGAAGGCAAAATGGTACAGTCACTTTGGAAGACAGTTTGGCTGTTCCTTGCAAAACTAAACATATGTTTGCTATATGATACAGCAATCAGGCCCCTTGGTATTTACCCAAGGGAGTTAAAAACATATGTCCCACAAAAACCTGCACGCGGATGTTTATAGCAGCTTTATTCATAATTGCCAAAACCTGGAAGCAACCAAGATGCTCTTCAGTAGGTGAATGGATAAAAAACTGTAGTGCATCCAGAAAAAGGAATATTATTAAGCACTAAAAAAAAGTGAACTATCAAGCTATGAAAAACATGAAAGCACTTTAAATGCCTATTATTAAGTGAAAGAACCCCATCTGAAATGACTACATACTGTATGATTCCAACTATGTGACATTACTGAAAAAGCAAAACTATGGAGACAATAAGAAGATCATAGATACAGAGAACAGACTGGTGGTTGTTTGTTGTTGTTACTGTTGTTTTTCATACCTGCACCCATCTCAGGATTGCCCTTGGCTGATGGGAGGTACCTAGCCCAGAGTTGTTTAAGAGGTTCCATTCTGCTTCTTGCAGGGAATCAATCAATTCTCCAAGGAGCCCTGATTTCTTATAATGGAGAATTGTATTTCAAAACCAAATTCTGAGTACTGGGAGTGCTCATTTCTACTGGGAAGTGACTGCTTCTAGGCTCTCTCAGTGGACAGAGCTAAGAACTATGTGTATGGATAACTCATGCATACATGTACACATATCTATATTCATTTCTGACTCTATCTTATACATATTTTTAAAACTACCCATGTGCTTTATTGATAACTCCAACCCAGCACACCACAAGGTTCATTCGCGCCTTCAACTCTATCATGATTTGTAATTTCTTTCTCTGACAGTTAAGAAATATAGTTCTTATTATCTATAGTATATTTACTTTTTTGTTCAACCCTAGTATACATATAATTTCAGAATTGCTAATGCATACCCCTCTGAGAAATGAATTTACTAACTAGAGTACAGCATTTGTGGACAGTTTTTTTTTGTCTTTAACCTTTCAGTTTCCAGCCAAAACACTGTTTCCAAAGTTATTTAGGTTGGTTCCTTTGTTTCTGACTTTCTTCAGTTGGTTATGTGAGTCACTTGTAACAGAGTTAGAATCTTTTGTCATAGTCTGCATTTCATTTTAGGTTTCTCTCCACAATCTGGTAAATAGTTTACAATTTTCATACAGTAAACTTCACTCAACATGACACATAGTTCTATAGGCTTAACCAATGCAACGAGTTGTGTACCATTATCACAGTTCCATATAGAACAGCTCTATTATCCCCAAAATTCCCACACACTTCCTCTTTATAGTCAACTCCTATTCCCAAGCCCAACCCCAGGCAATCACTGATCTGTGTTTCACCTCTATAGTTTTTCTTTTCTGTAGAATGCCATATAAAAGAAACCACACAGTATATAGCATTTCGTGTTTAGCTTCTTTCACTTAGCATAATGATTTCTGAGATGTATCCATGTGATTTTATATATCAGTAGTTACTTTGTTTTTATTGTGGAGTAGTATTGAAATTAGACAATTTGTTTGAATATTTATATGTTGGTGGACATTTGGACTGCTTTCCATTTTTACTACTATGAAGTTGTTATGCACATTCATGTACAGGTATTTGTGTGGACATATGTTGTCATTGCTCTTGAATAAATTAGGAGTGAGATTGCTGGATCATGTGGTAGGTAAATCTTTCATTTTTCAGCCAGTTTTCCAAAGTGGCTGTACTATTTTGTATTTTTAATAAATCTTTTTAAAATTTTATTCAATTTATGTAAAATAAAAAAATTTACCCTTATCTCCCCCCTCACCCCTTACCTCTGGCAACTACCAATCTGTTTTCTATACCTGTGAGTTTGGTTTTTGTTTTGTTTTGTTTTGTTTTGTTTAGATTCTACATAAAAGAGAGATCATACAGTATTTTTTTTGTCTTATTTCACTTAACATATGCCTTCAAAGTCCATCCACGTTATTGCAGATGGCAAGATTTCATTCTTTTTTATGGCTGAATAATATTCCCTCGTATATATACCACTATTTCTTTATCCATTCATCCATTTATACACCATTAGGTTGTTTCCATATCTTGGCTATTGTAAACAATGTTGTAATAATGAGGGTGGGAATATATTTTTAAATTAGTATTTCTTTTTCTTTAGATAAATATCCAAAAATGGAATAGTTGGATCATATGGTAGTTCTATTTTTAATTTTTTGAGAAAACGTCATACTGTTTTTCATATTGGCTGCACCAATTTAAATTCCCACCAACAGTATATGAAGGTTCCCTTTTCTCCACATCCTTGCCAACACTCATTATTTCTTGTCTTTTAGATAATGGCCATTCTAATAGGCATGATGTGATATCTCATTGTGGTTTTGATTTGCATTTTCCTGATAATTAAAGATGCTGATAATTTTTCATGTACCTGTTCATCTGTATGCCTTCTTTGGAAATATGTCTATTTAGATCTTCTACCTATTTTTAAATTGGATTGTTTGTTTGTTTGTGATATTGAGCTGTATGAGTTCTTTATATATTTCAGATATTATCCTCTTATCAGATATATGATTTGCAAATATTTTCTCCCATTTAGTAGGTTGACTTTTCATTGTGGTCACGGTTTCCTTTGCTATGCAAAGGAAAAAATGTATCTATCTCTAGATATAGATAGATAGATAAAAGATATCTATCTGTCCGGAGGCTTTAATGAGAGTCTCTGGATTACATATCACTTTCTGCAAACCACAAGAATCAAATGGAGTACAAACTGGAAGCTGTGTTTTTTAACAAGCTTAATTCTGTTTCATTGTCCTATGAGGAGTGGGATACAAAAGGTCAATAATCCTTCTGATGTTATTAGCAAATGCGGCAATGTGAAAACACAATGTCATGCTCTGAGCAGATAGAAGGTCCAAGTGTGTGTATATGTATGTGTGTGTGTGTGTGTGAGAGAGAGAGAGAGAGAGAGAGACAGAGAGACAGAGAGACAGAGAAAGAAAGAGAGAGAGAGAAAGGAAGTCTGGAAAATGACAAGCATAGAAATTCTTTTTTCTTAGTAAACACCTGGTGAAGGACAATTTAACCTCCTATATGAATTCTATACCTTATCACTTCTTCTGGACTCTCTCTCTACTAACTGACCCATTTTCTTCTGTATATTCAAATTCTTTTCCTGTAACATATAAACAATAATCATCTCTCTTCTTTTAAAGACAAATTAAGGTCTGCCATTGACCTCATAACTCATATCTCCCTTTTTTCAGAAGTACTTTTCTAGGAAGAGTATTTTCTCTTTCCACGTGAAGAAAAAAATTAGTGGTTCTTAGGAATTGGTGGGGGGAGCAAAGGATGAATAGGCAGAGGACAGAGGATTTTTAGGACAGTGAAAATATCCTGTATATTTTTACCATGGAAACATGCCACTGTACATTTGTCCAAACCCATAGAATGCACAACATCAAAAATAAACCCTAATCTAGATTATGGATTTTGGGTGATTATGGTTTGTCAGTGCTGTGGATCTCAGTTTTGTCCTCTCAACTGCGAAGAGGATGATGACAATAAATGCATGCATTACACCTCACAGGCTTGTTATAGTGACCCAATGGTATAATGTGTGTTAAAAGTACATAAATATAAGCTAATGGATTTGATATCTCTAAACACGTTAGCCATTGTCATTATGACTTGGCATAGCTTGGGCCTGATATCATAAATGCTATGAAAGTACAACTAAGGCTCAGATACTGCCTCTTGCTGCCAGTGCCAATCCAGTTCCAAGGTCAGAACATAAAAATAGTGGGAGAAAAAAAAAAAATCCAGAACAATATAACAGCAGCAAAACCAAAATTGTGTCAGACTGACCTGGAATAGAATTCTGGTTCAGTGATATGTGAGACAGGTGTTCTGGAGAAAGTTCTTAAACTTCTTTCAAAGTTTTAGTATCTTTGAAGATGGAGATAAGACATCCTTTTTTAGTATTCTTGACAGTACTTAGTGAGAAACATAAATGAAATTTTTACTATTGTGCCACATATAGATATTCGAAATATATTACTTTATTATTCCCGTTTCTTTTTTAGCTAAATATTAATTTTTTATTTTATTTTATTTTAAAATTTTATTAATGTATAGTTGATTTATAATGTTGTGTTAGTTTCTGCTGTATAGCAAAATGTATCAGTTATACATATACGTATACCCACCCCTTTTTACATTCTTTTCCCATATAGGTCATTACAGAGTATTGAGAAGAATTCCCTGTGCTATACAGTAGATCCTTATATGTGGAATCTAAAAAAATGGTACAAATGAACTTATTTATAAAACAGAAATAGAGTCACAGTTGTAGAAAACAAACTTATGGTTACCAGGTGGGAAAGGAAGGGGGAGGGATAAATTGGGAGACTGGGATTGACAAATACACACTACTGTATGTAAAATAGATAACTAATTCCTGTTTCTTTTCATTTATATATTTGTCAAACCTTATTTTAATATCTGCTATTTGCCAGATTTCATGCAAAACACAGGGGACACTGGGCTTTTCTCTCCTCTGCCCCTTACTTTAGAAATGATCATTCCAAAGGCTAAGAGCCGTTTTCAATGTCCTGCTTCCATAAAGTACGATGATTCAACTCCTCACACCCTCTCCCCCCTCAGAAAGAGCTATTGGTTAGCAAATCCAAATACAAATAAAGTCTACTGTGATTTAGCAGAAGAAACACTATCACTGAAGTAAGAGGAAAAGAGAAGTAGGTATAACCAGCATTGATTGGGTCAGAGATAAGAAGAAGAAGTAACCAAGTATTAGGCAGAACCTGAATATGCCAAGCCCTGAAAGAGGTGAGGATTAGAAGAGATCTGAGTATGGAGTAAAGAATATTTTTTCTTTGTTGATCCTTTCATTCAATAAATATGTATTGAGTGCCTACTATTTGCCATTATTTGCCTCAATGTGCTGAATCTAAGACACCCTTACTGCAACCAGGTGGCGATACCTCAGAATTTAGGATTTATCACAAGCCATGGTTTAAAGGTATAAAAGATTTCAGATGCCATTACCAATCCCCAAAGTCATTTAGTCACCAGTATGAGCTATAATGGATTATTGATCTCATAGACTATTAAGGCTCCCAAACATCTATCATAGGCTATTGGGTTAATCTGGTGACTGAACGTGCATACTTATTTGCCTATTGTCTGTCTTCATTCTCATGTATAATTCCTCCTTCTGGAGTTAATGGGAGTTATGTGCCTGCTTTCAAGGGTGAAAAGACACTTTTTTTTTTTTAGGTTTCATGCTTCATATCCCAGTGAAATAATAGCTCAGAGAATGAAGCTTCTGAACGTTTAGAGTTGAATCCTTCAAATGTCATATTCATTTATGTGTCCATCATTATTAAAATTGTTCAGAAGTAAGGTCCTGGCAAATTTCATTTTAATTTAGATTCTTTGTGAAGCTGAAGTACACACACGTATTAGCTCTTGCATCCTCAGTGGTGTCATGTTTTTGTTTTGCATTTGGGTAGGAGTGTGTGTGAGTGTGTGTGTGAGAGAGAGAGAGAGACAGAGACAGAGAGTCAGAGACAGAGAGACAGAGAAGGCAAGAGTACCATGCAGCTTTCTGTCAACATTCTAAATTTAAATATCCTTAGCTGAGAGCCCACTCATGATTTGCCAAGAGAAGAAACTGCCTGAAAAAGTGTAATCCCCTTAAAAATAAACTACATAATGAAAATACTTGCATAGTTCTCACCATAGAACGGCAAATATACATCTTTCTCCATATGCATGAAAGAGATATTTCAATAAAGAGCAAAACAATGTCACAGTGAACATATCTTTTCTGCACAGAAAGTCAATCAAGTGGCAAATTCACTCTAGTCAAGTTGTTGACTTAAATAAGCGTGATTACTCATTGGGAATGTATATAAGTATTTCTCTCAGAAATACCTTGTGCAATATCCCAGAAGCTCAGGAAAATTATATGAAACCAATTATAAGGGTTGCTTCCTCCCAGCGTCACTCCAGGCAGAGGCAATATAAAGGAGGCTCAGAGATGCTCCACACAGAATCAAAACCATGCAATTGTGTGTCCAGATTTAATTTAATTTTTGATTTGCTTGATGAAGAACCTGAGACCAGAGAGGTCATAGGACTTGCTCAAGCTCTTCTAAAAATAGGTAAATCATGGGTAAGAATGCACTTCCCTGTTTCTCAAACCTTTTTCTGTTCCCTCTCACATCTCCTCTCATACATGATGGTCTGAAGGAAAATTATAACAAATAGTTTCAGAGAGTCTCTAGACAAAAAACTGCCTATTGCTTCAATCCATGTCTGTTGACTGAATAGGCATCCATGTCTGCCTATGGCTTCATCCATGTCTATTCTCCACTTTTAAAACTGTACATATCATTATCATATGCTATTTTAAACTAAGGATACCACTGTAGATACAATGTCTATTGAGGTTTAATAATCATACATAATTGCAGTCTTTCATTTATTAAATCTATACTAGAGCTTAGCGAACATCTAGAATATTCCATAGGAATTGTTGCAGTACTCATTTCAGGTATAAATGAGTAAGCATACACTAAAGATACTCCATGATAGAGAACACAGCACCATTTCACTGATGGCCTTAAAAACCCTGTTTGCTTCTCAGGACTTATCAAATCTTTCTCACCTTCCCAGGTCCAGCTTAAGATTCATCTTATCCATGGAGCCTTTTGGGACTTCTTCCCACCCTGATCTGCCATCTCTGCATTACATCTGTGCCTACAGCCTTTGGGCATAGTGTGCATTTTATGGTTTTTCAGTTTTTCATAGAGGCTACCTATGCCTTTCAGGCTAGTTTAATCAGGAAGAAGAAAATGTTCTCTGGAATTCAGGGTCTGTAATCATCACCAGCTCTATGATATCACAGGAAAAGGGCCAGCATATGAATAAGTTTGTGAGCACATCATTGGGATGAACACAACAGACACTCTCATTGACTCTCTTTATGAATCCAGGCATTCTACTTGTTTTGACCAAAGCCCATGTTCTGGCTGCAGACTAATAAGCCATGATTTTTACCACCCAAGCATGGGTTTAATTACTTGAGCATGCAGGAGAGGAGAAATTAGCTTAGAAAAGCAAAAATGTAATCATATTAACAAGGCCTTGCATTTTCACATCTGTAGTCACTCTAGAGTTTAACAATCACATACATTTTTCACATTTACATATCACAATTAATCCTTGCTATAGTTTATCGAATAGGTAGTATAAAATAATAGATAAGATTGTGAGTTCCTAGTCAGACAGACCTTTGTTTTAATCTAATATCCTTTATGATTTTAGTTTCCTCAGCTCTAAAGTTGGGATAATAATGTCCTTAGTTTTATTGTAAATGTCAATGGAGATAATGCATATAAAGCAATTAACTCCTGGCAGAGAAAAAGTGATCAGTAGATCTTAATTATTAATATTATTGTTTTTTCTTTATAATTATTGAACTATTATTATTGCAAAAGAATTACTTCCATGCCATTCCCCCTTATTCATAAAGTTCCTGGCTTAGTGTCTGCACTAACGAATTCCCCCAGTTATCTTGGGTGACTGTAGTATTCACACACACCTCACAGTCTGTTGACCTCCTCATGCCCTAAAGCTTTCTCCTCCACTCACCTCAGCCTCCCACTCATACAGGCATAGTTGTTCCTTTCCATTATCCAAGTCTCTCTGTCCCCAAACCACTAATTCAAGCCTCCTTCTTTCTGGCCATGGTCTCCTTGTCTTGCTTGTTTAAAGTCATGTGGATCATTACATCAGCACTTCCTTTATTTATACATTTGCCTACACATTTTATCTCTCCTGCCTCCTTTTATTCCAAGTTTAGAATTCATGGTCTTCACCCTCAAACTCTCTTGCCAAACTTAACCTTTCCTTCCCATCTATTTTTTAAAATAAAACCCATGTAGAAAATCCCATCCTGGGACCTCCCTGGTGGTATAGTGGTTAAGAATCTGCCTGCTAATGCAGGGGGCACGGGTTCGATCCCTGGTCTGGGAAGATCCCACATGCCACAGAGCAACTAAGCCCGTGCGTCACAACTACTGAGCCTGCGCTCTAGAGCATGTGTGCCACAACTACTGAAGCCTGTGCGCTCTAGGGCCCGTGTGCCACAACTACTGAGTCTGCGTGCTGCAACTACTGAAGCCCGCGTGACTAGAGCCTGTGCTCCACAACAAGAGAAGCCACCGCAATGAGAAGCCCGCGCACTGCAACGAAGAGCAGTCCCCGCTCACCACAACTAGAGAAACCCGCGCAGCAACGAAGACCCAACGCAGCCAAGAAAAAAAAAATTAAAGAAAACCCCATCCCTGTTTATACCTGTTTTATCATTCCTTTACCTAGAAAGTCAAAAGTTGTTTTGAGAAAATTACTTAACAGGGTACAATGAAACTGCTTTAAATTTATGATAATAACTTCAGTAGGTCTTCTAAATACCTAAATAATTCTACTGTGTTTCTCTAGGTAATGCTTCACCTACTTTCTGCAAGAACTATTTCAGACTTCCTCATTTGTCTTCAAACCTCTGAATGTCTCAGTTCTTCCCTTACTTTAGTCGGTAGCCTTATCTCTTAAATCACACTATTGCTTCTCTCTCATATGTGCGTGTGTGCGTGTGCATACACACACACACATATACACACAGAGAGAGACTCAGACACACACACATACAAACACAAACCTGAAATGTTCATAACCTTCAGGCTTTGGTCCTAGATTCTTCTTTCCCTACATTTCCTTCCTTCTGAATACCACACAATGAGTTTTCCCAAGATGGTCTCACCTATGCCCAAAGCATCAGTTACTATCCATATATCATGGAGTTTCTAATTTATATCCAGTTCAGATCTTTCTTTTGAGTTCCAAATCTGTATTCCAACTTGACTGCCTTGGCATCTCCATTTGAATGCTTCAGTGGCATCTGAAATCCAACATGCTGAGGACTGAATTCACCTTCCCCTTCAAACCTATTCTCATTATTTTCTGTCCCAACAAATGACAGGACCATCTATCCATCCCAATGCCTAAGTCAGGAATCTATAAATTATTATTTAACCCCCCTTCGTCTTCAACAAGTCTCATTGACATTATCTCAAATCTCCAAAAACTGTTTATTTTTCCTCCATCTTCAATAACACCACTACCTCTGCCAACTCCTGTCTACACTGCCATCCTCTCTCATTGTAACTCTTTACAGGTCATATACCTCCTCATTGTTCATTATCTAGCCCAGACTCCACATTTACTTAAAACATAAATCTGATCATGTTGTTCTTATGTTTAAAATCTTTCCAAGATTTCACAACCCTGTTAGAATAAAGACAAAGTTCCTGAACATACATTGAACTACCATAGAATCAGGCCCCTGCTTACCCCTCCAGCCTCATCATAGCTAATCTACCTCCTCATTCACTATGCTTTCTAGGCTACAATTTCCATGAGGGAACTGCCGTGCTATTTCATCCACCATCTTTTTCTCAGTAAGTATAAAAATGCCTGGTACCTGGATGGTGCCAAATAAACAATGGTCAAGTGATTAATTAGTAGCTAAGTGACTTGACCAAGATTCTTAGTACAATGGAAAGAAAAGACCAAATTAAAAACCCAGAAAAATTATCTAGCAGAGCTCAGACGGGTCTCATCATTAACATATTAGTGATGAATTGAGTTGAATATAGGCCAAGAAAAAGGAAAGGAAATGAATGGTATCTTTTCTGCAAGATGCATGTCCACAATCCCTTTGATCATTAATATAATTAACCCTGACTAATTGGTAGTTCTAAAATATCACCAAAAAAGGAGGAAAAGAAGGAGGAAGAGGAGGAGAAAGAGAAAGAGGAGGAGGAAGAAGAAGGAGGAGAAGGAGAAGGAAAAGAAAGTGAAGAAAAAGAAAGAGAAGGGAGAGAAGTAGAGAAGGAGAAGAGGAAGTAAACAAGGGGAGGAAGAAGAAAACAGCCATGGTTTTGTAGAACTCATATCCTATCATTATAAGTTGTTCATTAGAAATGTAAGATAACTGTACAGAAGAGAGGTTTAAGAAAAGCAAAACTGAAACCATTTTGTCTTCATTTTCCTCCTTAAAATGCTTCTCTTTCATTTTACCTTTATTGGGTAAATGGGTCTTGAAAAATCATCATTTTTAGCACTGTAAACTAAACAAGCTCTTGGCATTTCTCATACAAAAGAGGTGCCATAATTTCATGCCTTTGCAAACACACACTGTGAGCAATCAAGGGAAAAAGAAAATTAAAAACTAATTCTGCTGTTTATTCTCCTCATTTATTTTATCAGTCATCTCAGTCTTACACTGAATAACAATCAACAGGATTTGATAAACACACCTAGGGGAGGCTGGACATCTTCTCTCAGAATCTCCAGAAAGCTGGAAAGGAAAGTCAAATAACAATGCTTTGGGGAGGCGTCTCTAATTATGCAAATAAAAGTATCAGCATCAACATTTCCAGACAGTGTAAAACTTCGGAAATCAGAAGTTACAATGGGATATCAATAATGTAAGAACTGGAGTTTCTCTATCACAGACTCAAATATTTGACAGCCCAAAACCATAACAAAAAAAAAAAAATCCAGAATAATACAGACTCAGAAGAATTGCAACCAGTGACTAACATTTATCTGTACCTGCATCCTGATTCCTCCTCCTTGAATTTTGGTAGTTTAGAGTCCACCTTGAGGCCCATGATGACCCCTTTAGTATAAATTCCATTTATACCTCAGCAGCATCATGAAATGATTCATAATGCATAAAACCAAATTATCCATCAGAGAAAAGTGTGTTATTTCTGCAACTCTCCTCAAGAACTTGGGTGGGAGCTGTACAGGATGGGAGTCATTTACTTTATCCTTAAACATCAACATTACAAGTAATAAGGGAGCCTAACTTTACTTAAAACACCAAGAAAATATGCAACACTACAAACGAATGCTACTGAATCTCAATATGGATCTCAATCACAGAAACGTTACCACTAATATTTGTATCTGTCAGTAATAATAATTAATAAATGTTTCACTGCTCTCTTTATTCCTAAATAAATTTCAGTCAAGCAACCTATCAGTAAGTATTTATTGAGGATTGGTTGTAAGTCGGTTTCCCTGGAAACAAACTCTGTGTTGGATATTTGCCTGCAGGAGTTTATTGAAGACAGCACCTTCAGGGGAGTAAAGGACACAGGATTGGACAGAGTTAGAAGCGAAATTGCCATGAAGTCACAGCCAAGGCCTTAGCTAATCATAGGTTCTAAAGGTAGCTCTGAAACTGGATGGACCTTCACCCTTAAGAGATACCTTCAGGCGGAAGCAAGGGAACTCGTCCTTTTGTACCTCCCCTGCCCCAGATTGACCAGTTACTGAATCAGGCTCTCTTTATGGAAGGAATCTCTAAAAAAGTGACTCATTTGAGTGGTGTTGATGGTCTGGGTGACATAGCACAGCGTGTACTAAAAAACATATTTTGTGTCTGGCCCATGAACCCTCTGGCATTAGCAAATTATAGAGAACACATAATTTGCATCTAGCAAACCCCTACTTTACTTTGTGTCCTAGCCCAAATATTTATGAGGTCTGTGCAGATTTTCCAGAGCAGAGATGATTGTTCCCTCCTCTTTGTTCTCTCATCAACACGCTCATAGATTTGTGGTACTTCTTATCAAACTGAATCATATGTCATTAATTCCCAGTCTGTGTTCCACACCCAGCTATGTGTTCCTTGAGGGTGGGTTGCAATTTACATGTCATTCTCCTAACTAAAATCTCCCAACCCCCCCATCTAAGTAACCATGGTCCATTTGTCATTCTCAATCACATCAAGCTTTCAGTATTCATCCTGACTCATAATTTTTAGGTTTATTTGTTTACTTGCTTATTGTCAAACAATTGGTGAAGCCATTGTTTTATGATCACATGGAAATAAAAGTAATCATTTAGATAGCTGATGGGTTTACATTTGTATTGAACCTAATTAGTGACACACAATAAAATGAATTCTGGTTATGCATTGCAATGATGTTGGAATTTAACAAGCTTTTCATTTTTCACACTAAGAATCCAGTTTCTGGACAACACTGTTACATACCTCGTTTATTTCAAAACCTCGATTTGAGGTACTTACTTCATGGCAGTTTTTTTTTAAAGCTTTGTTTTTTTTAGAGGAGTTTTATGTTCAAGGCAAAATTGAAGGTACGGAGTGGAAAGTGGAGGGTACAAAACAGAAACACCAAAAGGGACTTGACCCTAATGTCTAGGTCCAGGCTGGACCCATCGCACATTGGTCCACTTGCCCCAAAACATCTTCCCCAGACTGCTGGACATGTGTAAAATGACAGTTCTTCAAGGAAATTACCCCTAATCACTCTAATACAGGATAAACAATGGTTACAATACATTGATTCTGGAGTCACACAACCTGGGTTCGAATCTCTGTTCTACTCTTGCAAACTATGTGACATAAACAAGAAATTTTATATCACTTTATCTTCACTTGCTCACCTGTAAAACAATGTTAGTCATGAGATTTACCTCATAGGATATCTGTGGGGCTAAGTGATTTAATTTATAGAAACTGCTTACAGCCATGCATGGTACATATGGAATGTTGTTAAAGATACTACTGTGAATTGATGTTACTGGATCGCTCTTCACTTACCATCTCTATAATAACAAGTTAACTGAGGCAATGAGAATTCTAATAGAAGGAGAAAAGAGAATAAAGAAAACCTGGAGTGATGTAAAGTGAAGGGGTGTTCATTCAGAAGTGAAAAAAGGCCTAAGGTGCCAGAAAGAAAAGGCACGAGAAGAAGAGAGATACAGAGTGGGATGCAGAATAGTGTCAAGAAACATTTAACCTGATAATTAAAATCTTGGAAAAGAAGCAGCCATTTCTTTCCTCTTCTACATCTTTCTTTCACACAAAATGGCCAGCGGTTCTTAGAACTCAGAACTCCATGTAGTGTTAAGGTCTTCAAAAACCTCTAAGTAATCTAAGAACCAACTGCTTCTAACATTGTTTCTATTGTAAACCAAGTTCCAAATTCTAACCAGGACTCTGCAATTGAACGTCTCAATGCAGTCTTTTACCAAGTCTCTTGTGACTACAAGTAGAAACCTGAAAGAACAGCCGAAGGAATAGAAATACAGTGAAATACAGTGCTGATGACAATGGCCGATACACGGACCCCAAATGGAAATATAGAAACCATCCGTTAAAAATGCTTCATGAGTTGTAAGCTACTGGGACCTTTAAAAGGTGTGTCTGGAATCACACTGATTATTGGGTGCTCAGAAAAGGAAGCAGGCTCCAGCTAACCTGAGCACTAGTAGTCCAACAGAAGGAAAGAAGACCATTAAACAGCCTTCTTCAGGACTCCTCAGGGAGCATCACAGGTAAAAAAAGAGGAAGGAGACTGGACAGATCTATTTCCCTAAATGCTCTGAACCATTGTTGTTTCAGATTCTGAAATTTTGGGTCAGTGCTTGATTTTTCAATAAGGAGAGCCACTTCAAAAAAGGTCATTTTAAGGCAAGGTGAGAGAAATGCTTTTTCCAAAAATTATATAATTCAAGAGAAATCCTTTTTCCTGGAATTATGTAACTCAAGCTTTCTAAAGACCTCCAGTTTCTTATGTTAAGCAATTACTCTGTGCCATAATGAGGGCAAATCACTCACAGGTAATATCTTAATCTTTTAAAAAATCCTATGATTGACTGATATTATTACTCGACTTTATAGATAAGGGAACTAACAATTACAGTGAATAAGACAGTAAGTCATTTCTATAAGGTCACAAAACAAGTTTGTGGTAAAACTTCAAATTCCTCACTAGAATCTGCAAAGCAGTATGGTTTGCACTAATAAAAGGGTGTAAAGAATACTTTGCTCTCTATTTCCTAAAAAAAGAAGGGGAGAGTAATAATAACAATTTGGAATTTTACCAAAAAACTTTAAACTTGTTTTAAACATAATAGACTTTTGAAATTTTAGATGCACTGATGATTCCTAGAGGCAAATAATTGCCTCTGGCGTATATAATTTAGCAAATCATCTTTCCCAAGTAGGTTGCATTACAAAGCCTTCTAATAGATCATAAAAGTTAGTAGCCCCAGGAAAAAAAGTACCTTTTTCCTTTAAGAAAAATAGAACTACTTGAAAACAAGTGATATGGTCTTGTTTCCTTTCCTTGCACACATGATTTCATCCTCTTACACATTCCTATCTCCTCAAACAGAGCCGAGAATCTACTATAAACACACTGGATTAATTTAGTCCTGTCTTTTCTGTACCAATAATTTATGGTTTTATTCTGGCTCTCTATATGTCTTGATGTACAACCCTTAAGAGAAAAATGTGAATATCTGTTCCAAAGCTTAGCCAAACTTTATCATAATTCTGCTTCCACAACTTGGTCCTTTGACCCCTTTTTAATCTGTGTCCCAAATTTCCAGTTAGAGAAAGAATCAAGAGGATGATGTTGGTGTCAAGTAGGTAAGTGTTTGGCCTTATTAATTTCATATAAAATCATTAACTCCAGGAACCAGAATAAAATTTTAAATGCCATCTTCTAGTATTATTTTTAAAGATTTTTCAAGCCAGCATAAAAATAGGAATGGTGGAAGCAGACTGATGGAGACATATCAGACATGTAATTAAAGCTATAGGTGTGCAGAGTACTGTCAGCCCAGACATGTATTGTCACTGAAAAGAAAAAAAAGAAAAGAGCTACAGACTTTAAAAAAAAATCTTTTGCCAGTTAAATATACCAAAAACATTCCAAGACTTTGGAAATGTTGTACAATATGTGTCAAAGAGAAGTCTCTTTCTCTTTGCAGCTCTGCTCAGTGTTTTATGTTCCCATCATTTCTGTTCCCTCCTCTTTTGGTGATATACACGTCATGTGTCTATGGACCTAAAGGGAAAATTCACAAAAACACGATGTCTGCATTGACTACCTTACAGTCTGTCCAGAGTGAAGACAGCATCTATTGAGTGCGATACAATTTCATTGCAGTGTATCATCTACAGATGATAAAAGGGAAAGACTAGGTGTTAAGTGCCTATTCTGCCTATTAGATAAATTATGTATACTGCTTACTTTTTCCTAAATTCTAATGCTCCAGTTAGATCAAAGATTAGTAACTTAAAAATAATAAGTCTTTTTTTTTTTTTTTTAATGCCATGGTTTCATTTTAAATCATGGAATAGCCATTCATTGATCTTGGATGAAATTCCCATTTGAGAACATTGGAAGTCAATTTCCACAACATTATGTGCTATACAAGAATATCCGGAGGGGAGGGGCAAGATGGCGGAAGAGTAAGACGCGGAGATCACCTTCCTCCCCACAGATACATGAGAAATACATCTACACGTGGAACTGCTCCTACAGAACACCCACTGAACGCTGGCAGAAGACGTCAGACCTCCCAAAAGGCAAGAAAATCCCCACGTACTTGGGTAGGGCAAAAGAAAAAAGAAATAACAGAGACAAAAGAATAGGGACGGGACCTGCACCAGTGGGAGGGAGCTGTGAAGGAGGAAAGGTTTCCACACACTAGGAAGCCCCTTCGTGGGCAGAGACTGCGGGTGGCAGAGGGGGGAAGCTTCGGAGCCACGGAGGAGAGCGCAGCCACATTGGTGCGGAGGGCAAAGCGGAGATTCCCGCACAGAGGAGCGGTGCCGACCAGCACTCACCAGCCCGAGAGGCTTGTCTGCTCAGCCGCCGGGGCGGGCGGGGCCTGGGAGCTGGGGCTCGGGCTTCGGTGCTAGCCGGGAGGGAGTCCGGGAAAAAGACTGCGGCTGCCAAAGAGGCAAGAGAATTTTTCTTGCCTCTTTGTTTCGCAGCGCGCAAGGAGAGGGGATTCAGAGCGCCGCCTAAACGAGCTCCAGAGACGGGCGCGAGCCGCGGCTATCAGCGCGGATCCCACAGCAACAGGGACGCAGAGGGAAAAACGGAGAGATTCCCGCACAGAGGCTCGGCGCCGAGCAGCACTCACCAGCCCGAGAGGCTTGTCTGCTCACCCGCCGGGGCGGGCGGGGGCTGGGAGCTGAGGCGCGGGCTTCGGTCGGATCCCAGGGAGAGGACTGGGGTTGGCTGCGTGAACACAGCCTGAAGGGTCTAGCGCACCACAACTAGCCGGGAGGGTGCCCGAGAAAAAGTCTGCAGCTGCCGAAGAGGCAGGAGACTTTTTCTTGCCTCTTTGTTTCGCGGCGTGCAAGGAGAGGGGATTCAGAGCGCCACTTAAACGAACTCCAGAGACGGGCGCGAGCCGCGGCTATCAGCGCGGACCCCAGAGACGGGCATGAGACGCTAAGGCTGCTGCTGCCCCCACCAAACAGCCTGTGGGCGAGCACAGGTCATTCTCCACACCGCCCCTCCCGGGAGCCTGTGCAGCCCGCCACGGCCAGGCTCCCGTAATCCGGGGACAACTTCCCCGGGAGAGCGCACGGCGCGCCTCAGGCTGCTGCAACGTCACGCCGGCTTCTGCTGCCGCAGGCTCGCCCCGCCTCCTCCGTACCGCTCCCTCCCCCCGGCCTGACTGAGCCAGAGCCCCCGAATCAGCTGCTCCTTTAACCCCGTTCTGTCTGGGCGGGGAACAGACGCCCTCAGGGGACCTACATGCAGAGGCGGGTCCAAATCCAAAGCTGAACCCCGGGAGCTGTACGAACAAAGAAGAGAAAGGGCAATCTCTCCCAGCAGCCTCAGAAGCAGCGGATTAAAGCTCCACAAACAACTTGATGTGCCTGCATCTGTTGAATACCTGAATAGACAACGAATCATCCCAAATTTAGGAGAGGGACTTTGGGAGCAGGATATATTAACTTTTCCCCTTTTCCTTTTTTTTGTGAGTGTAGATGTGTATGCTTCTGGGTGAGATTTTGTCTGTATAGCTTTGCTCTCACCGTTAGTCCTAGGGTTAGGTCCGTCCGTTTTTTTTTTTGTTTTTTTTTTTTTTTTGGCTTAAAAAATTTTTTTTTTCCTAATAAATGTTTTCTTAATAATTTTTTCCTTATTTTCTATTTTTAAAAAAATTTTTAATAAGTTTTTTCACATTTTTTATTTTAAAATATTAAAAAATTTTTTTTCTTAATAAATTTTTTCTAAATAATTTTTTTCTTATTTTTAGTATAAAAAATTAATAAATCTATTTTTAAAAATTAAAAAAAAATTTTTTTTCTTAATAAATTTACTCTTAATAATTTTTTTTCTTATTTTTTATTATAATTGCTTTATTTTATTTTATTTTATCCTCTTTTTTTCTTTCTTTCCATTTTTTCTCCCTTTTATTCTGAGCCGTGTGGATGAAAGGCTCTTGGTGCTCCAGCCAGGCATCAGGGCTGTGCCTCTGAGGTGGGAGAGCCAACTTCAGGACACTGGTCCACAAGAGACCTCCCAGCTCCACGTAATACTAAACGGCGAAAATCTCTCACAGATCTCCATCTCAACATCAAGACCCAGCTTCACTCAACGACCAGCAAGCTACAGTGCTGGACACCCTATGCCAAACAACTAGCAAGAGAGGAACACAGCCCCATCCATTAACAGAGAGGCTGCCTAAAATCATAATAAGGCCACAGACACCCCAAAACACACCACCAGACGTGGACGAACCCACCAGAAAGACAACATCCAGCCTCATCCACCAGAACACAGGCACTAGTTCCCTCCACCAGGAAACCTACACAACCCACTGAACCAACCTTAGCCACTGGGGACAGATACCAAAAACAACGGGAACTACGAACCTGCAGCCTGTGAAAAGGAGACCCCAAACACAGTAAGATAAGCAAAATGAGAAGACAGAAAAACACACAGCAGATGAAGGAGCAGGGTCAAAACACACCAGACCTAACAAATGAAGAGGAAATAGGTAGTCTACCTGAAAAAGAATTCAGAATAATGATAGTAAGGATGATCCAAAGTCTTGGAAATAGAATAGACAAAATGCAAGAAACATTTAACAAGGACGTAGAAGAACTAAAGAGGAACCAAGAAACGATGACAAGCACAATAAATGAAATTAAAAATACTCTAGATGGGATCAATAGCAGAATAACTGAGGCAGAAGAACGGATAAGTGACCTGGAAGATAAAATGGTGGAAATAACTACTGCAGACCAGAATAAAGAAAAAAGAATGAAAAGAACTGAGGACAGTCTCAGAGACCTCTGGGACAACATTAAACGCACCAACATTCGAATTATAGGGGTCCCAGAAGAAGAAGAGAAAAAGAAAGGGACTGAGAAAATATTTGAAGAGATTATAGTTGAAAACTTCCCTAATATGGGAAAGGAAATAGTTAATCAAGTCCTGGAAGCACAGAGAGTCCCATACAGGATAAATCCAAGGAGAAACACACCAAGACACATATTAATCAAACTATCAAAAATTAAATATAAAGAAAACATATTAAAAGCAGCAAGGGAAAAACAACAGATAACACACAAGGGCATCCCCATAAGGTTAACAGCTGATCTTTCAGCAGAAACGCTGCAAGCCAGAAGGGAGTGGCAGGATATACTTAAAGTGATGAAGGAGAAAAACCTACAACCAAGGTTACTCTACCCAGCAAGGATCTCATTCAGATTTGATGGAGAAATTAAAACCTTTACAGACAAGCAAAAGCTGAGAGAGTTCAGCACCACCAAACCAGCTTTACAACAAATGCTAAAGGAACTTCTCTAGGCAAGAAACACAAGAGAAGGAAAACACCTACAATAACAAACCCAAAACATTTAAGAAAATGGGAATAGGAAGATACATATCGATAATTACCTTAAATGTAAATGGATTAAATGCTCCCACCAAAAGACACAGACTGGCTGAATGGATACAAAAACAAGACCCATATATATGCTGTCTACAAGAGACCCACTTCAGACCTAGAGACACATACAGACTGAAAGTGAGGGGATGGAAAAAGATATTCCATGCAAATGGAAATCAAAAGAAAGCTGGAGTAGCAATTCTCATATCAGACAAAATAGACTTTAAAATAAAGACAATTACAAGAGACAAAGACGGACACTATATAATGATCAAGGGATCGATCCAAGAGGAAGGTATAACAATTGTAAATATTTATGCACCCAACATAGGAGCACCTCAATACATAAGGCAAATACTAACAGCCATAAAAGGGGAAATCGACAGTAACACAATCATAGTAGGGGACTTTAACACCCCACTTTCACCAATGGACAGATCATCCAAAATGAAAATAAATAAGGAAACACAAGCTTTAAATGATACATTAAACAAGATGGACTTAATTGATATTTATAGGACATTCCACCCAAAAACAACAGAATACACATTTTTCTCAAGTGCTCATGGAACATTCTCCAGGATAGATCATATCTTGGGTCACAAATCAAGCCTTGGTAAATTTAAAAAAATTGAAATCGTATCAAGTATCTTTTCCGACCACAACGCTATGAGACTAGATATCAATTACAGGAAAAGATCTGTAAAAAATACAAACACATGGAGGCTACACAATACACTACTTAATAACGAAGTGATCACTGAAGAAATCAAAGGGGAAATCAAAAAATACCTAGAAACAAATGACAATGGAGACACGACGATCCAAAACCTATGGGATGCAGCAAAAGCAGTTCTAAGAGGGAAGTTTATAGCAATACAAGCCTACATCAAGAAACAGGAAACATCTCGAATAAACAACCTAACCTTGCACCTAAAGCAATTAGAGAAAGAAGAACAAAAAAACCCCAAAGCTAGCAGAAGGAAAGAAATCATAAAGATCAGATCAGAAATAAATGAAAAAGAAATGAAGGAAACAATAGCAAAAATCAATGAAACTAAAAGCTGGTTCTTTGAGAAGATAAACAAAATTGATAAACCATTAGCCAGACTCATCAAGAGAAAAAAGGAGAAGACTCAAATTAATAGAATTAGAAATGAAAAAGGAGAAGTAACCACTGACACTGCAGAAATACAAACGATCATAAGAGATTACTACAAGCAACTCTATGCTAATAAAATGGACAACCTGGAAGAAATGGACAGATTCTTAGAAATGCACAACCTGCCGAGACTGAACCAGGAAGAAATAGAAAATATGAACAGACCAATCACAAGCACTGAAATTGAAACTGTGATTAAAAATCTTCCAACACACAAAAGCCCAGGACCAGATGGCTTCACAGGCGAATTCTATCAAACATTTAGAGAAGAGCTAACACCTATCCTTCTCAAACTCTTCCAAAATATTGCAGAGGGAGGAACACTCCCCAACTCATTCTACGAGGCCACCATCACCCTGATACCAAAACCAGGCAAAGATGTCACAAAGAAAGAAAACTACAGGCCAATATCACTGATGAACATAGATGCAAAAATCCTCAACAAAATACTAGCAAACAGAATCCAACAGCACATTAAAAGGATCATACACCATGATCAAGTGGGGTTTATTCCAGGAATGCAAGGATTCTTCAATATACGCAAATCAATCAACGTGATACATCATATTAACAAATTGAAGGAGAAAAACCACATGATCATCTCAATAGATGCAGAGAAAGCCTTCGACAAAATTCAACACCCATTTATGATAAAAGTCCTGCAGAAAGTAGGCATAGAGGGAACTTTCCTCAACATAATAAAGGCCGTATATGACAAACCCACAGCCAACATTGTCCTCAATGGTGAAAAACTGAAACCATTTCCACTAAGATCAGGAACAAGACAAGGTTGCCCACTCTCACCACTATTATTCAACATAGTTTTGGAAATGTTAGCCACAGCAATCAGAGACGAAAAAGAAATAAAAGGAATCCAAATTGGAAAAGAAGAAGTAAAGCTGTCACTGTTTGCAGATGACATGATACTATACATAGAGAATCCAAAAGATGCTACCAGAAAACTATTAGAGCTAATCAATGAATTTGGTAAAGTAGCAGGATACAAAATTAATGCACAGAAATCTCTTGCATTCCTGTATACTAATGATGAAAAATCTGAAAGTGAAATTAAGAAAACACTCCCGTTTACCATTGCAACAAAAAGAATAAAATACCTAGGAATAAACCTACCTAAGGAGACAAAAGACCTGTATGCAGAAAATTATAGGACACTGATGAAAGAAATTAAAGATGATACAAATAGATGGAGAGATATACCATGTTCTTGGATTGGAAGAATCAACATTGTGAAAATGACTCTGCTACCCAAAGCAATCTACAGATTCAATGCAATCCCTATCCAACTACCACTGGCATTTTTCACAGAACTAGAACAAAAAATTTCACAATTTGTATGGAAACACAAAAGACCCCGAATAGCCAAAGCATCAATCTTGAGAACGAAAAATGGAGCTGGAGGAATCAGGCTCCCTGACTTCAGACTATATTACAAAGCTACAGTAATCAAGACAGTTTGGTACTGGCACAAAAACAGAAATATAGATCAATGGAACAGGATAGAAAGCCCAGAGATAAGCCCACGCACATATGGTCACCTTATCTTTGATAAAGGAGGCAAGCATATACAGTGGAGAAAAGACAGCCTCTTCAATAAGTGGTGCTGGGAAAATTGGACAGGTACATGTAAAAGTATGAAATTAGAACACTCCCTAACACCATACACAAAAATAAACTCAAAATGGATTAAAGACCTAAGTGTAAGGCCAGACACTTTCAAACTCTTAGAGGAAAACATAGGCAGAACACTGTATGACATAAGTCACAGCAAGATCCTCTTTGACCCAGGTCCTAGAGAAATGGAAATAAAAACACAAATAAACAAATGGGACCTAATGAAACTTAAAAGCTTTTGCACAGCAAAGGAAACCATAAACAAGACCAAAAGACAACCCTCAGAATGGGAGAAAATATTTGCAAATGAAGCAACGGACAAAGGATTAATCTCCAAGATTTACAAGCAGCTCATGCAGCTCAATAACAAAAAAACAAACAACCCAATCCAAAAATGGGCAGAAGACCTAAATAGACATTTCTCCAAAGAAGAGATACAGATTGCCAACAGACACATGAAAGAATGCTCAACATCTTTAATCATTAGAGAAATGCAAATCAAAACTACAATGAGGTATCATCTCACACCAGTCAGAATGGCCATCATCAAACAATCTAGAAACAATAAATGCTGGAGAGGGTGTGGAGAAAAGGGAACACTCTTGCACTGTTGGTGGGAATGTAAATTGATACAGCCACTATGGAGAACAGTATGGAGGTTCCTTAAAAAACTAAAAATAGAACTACCATATGACCCAGCAATCCCACTACTGGGCATATACCCTGAGAAAACCATAATTCAGAAAGAGTCATGTACCAAAATATTCATTGCAGCTCTGTTTACAATAGCCAGGACATGGAAGCAACCTAGGTGTCCATCATCGGATGAATGGATAAAGAAGATGTGGCACATATATACAATGGAATATTACTCAGCCATAAAAAGAAATGAAATGGAGGTGTTTGTAATGAGGTGGATGGAGTTAGAGTCTGTCATACAGAGTGAAGTAAGTCAGAAAGAGAAAAACAAATACAGTATGCTAACACATATATATGGAATCTAAGGGAAAAAAAAAAAAAAGAGGTCATGAAGAACCTAGTGGCAAGATGGGAATAAAGACACAGACCTACTAGAGAATGGACTTGAGGATATGGGGAGGGGGAGGGGTGAGATGTGACAGGGTGAGAGAGTGTCATGGACATATATACACTACCAAATGTAAAATAGATAACTAGTGGGAAGCAGCCGCATAGCACAGGGAGATCAGCTCGGTGCTTTGTGACCACCTAGAGGGGTGGGATAGGGAGGGTGGGAGGGAGGGAGATGCAAGAGGGAAGAGATATGGCAACATATGTATATGTGTAACTGATTCACTTTGTTGTAAAGCAGAAGCTAGCACACCATTGTAAAGCAATTATACTTCAATAAAGATGTTTAAAAAAAAAAAAAAAAAAAAAAAAGAATATCCCATTAATTGAGATCTTATATGTCTAGCATTTTTATGGAAGGCAATGACGATAGCAAATATTTGACTAAACTAAATGAATAAACAAGACTCTTTCCTTGGAAGTGGCAAATATCCAATAGAAGCTAGCTTAAACAATAATGATATGAGCAGTTACAAATAACATAGTGAGAGCTTACTGTGTTCCAGGCATTTAGCTCAGTATTTTACATACACTAGCTCTTAATTCTCAGAACAATCTGTGAGGTTAGTTCTATTTTTATCCTTTTTTTGACGGATGAGGAAATAAAGCTCAGGGAACTCAAGGCACTTGTCCACACCCACAGAGGTAGTAAGCAATGGCTGGAAATTGGAGCTGAGACAGTGTGACACTGAAGCCTAAGCTTTTAATGATCTATGCCACTGGGAAAGAAAGGAAATTTATCAGAAGAAAACTAGGGGTGGTGACAAATCAAAGGAAGAACATAACGATGCCCCACAAGGCAGGAAAGAGAACAGGAAATAAACCCAAGAATTCTCTGACACCATAATTTTCTTGCATCTTCTCCTCTTGCACACTAGTGGTCTCCATGTGGCAGGGAGAGTGGGCTCCCGAACTCCTACCTTCTCTAGTAGAGTGGAAGGGATATAGCCCCACCATGCCCAATACCTAAGACTGGAACATTCTGAAGAAGGACTCTGATGAGACCCTTCCCTTCCACCTGACACTGTGCTGGGGAAATGCTACAAATGGCCCACTTACAAGTTTGAAGGGGGTGGGAAAGGATTTTGAACCATTATGGGACCACATGGGGGGATTTGGGGAGGAGTAGGTCCTCAAAGAAGAAAGGTACTGTTAACAGAAAAATTAAAGGCAGTTGCATTAGGTTGGAAATAACAGTACATATCAATTTTGCTTGGAAAGGTTCTGAATTCCAGCCTTGGCTCAAGTATGGATGAGTCAGAGACATCTGTGAATGTATTTGCATGCTCCTGTGTCTTTTAAACTGTCTAAAAATGATAACTATTCCTGTCCAATCTACTTCACAATCCTTTCAAACAAGGTAATATTTTCAAAAAATTAAAAATCATCCATGGGATTTATGACCATTCCAACTAGAGAAGGCTTTGTACTATTTATGGGTATAAAAATGTTTATGAACTAAATAAATTGTGAGTAAGATTTTGTCTTGCTCAAGAGAAAAAAACTCTTTTCAAGTACTTTGATAGTACTGTGTAAAATACCAAACTTTAAGTGTGAAATGTATACTAAATATAAATTTTTCTAATTTATTTATTAAAGCAGATGTGAAAAGTCTTTAGCTGACAGGAAACTCTATGAACAGTTTTCATGCTTCTATAACGAAACAATTATACCAAAATCTTCTATAATATACCTTTCACTAATTAAATTTGTATTTTTGCAACTCATTCTTTAATTCATCTATTCATGTACTTATTTGTTCATCCAAAGTGTATTAAACTCCTACCACAATGAGTCCAAATTAAGAGGCCTGACTCTATCAATAAAAATAAGCATCCACTAGGCTATAATGACTTTACTTAACAAATCCTACCGACAACAATGGCCTCAAATATGCCCACTTTACTGATTCTAACAAAGTCCTGCTCTGCTATAAAATATGACTTTTTCCCCCCAGGACAATGAGAATTTTACAATGAAATTTGAATGTTCTAGAATCACAAGTAACCCCTTCTGAATTTTGTTTCACATGTTTCCTTACCACTATTCAGAATTTAGTAGCTCCCTATTGTTACATCAAACCCAGTACTACTGGGTGGTTGAGCTCACATTCATCCACTGGAAGAGTTAAAACACATCTCAACAGACAAGAGAAGGAACACCTCCCACGTACCTGAGAAAGAGTTTCAAGAGATATTTGGACAACAAAAATTCCTACCAGGGTTTTGGAAACCCCTTTAACCATCTTATTCTTCCAAGCCCCTAATTTAGTTTACACAGTCTTAAGAATGAAGTGGCTTCACAACATCTATCTAAAGAGTTAAGTAAGGAAAAAGTATTCCTTACTTATCCCAGTTAATAATACCCAACCTAAGAATGGAAATAAGAGCAAATGTCTTTCCTATTTGTCTAATGCACTATTATTAAGCTCCCGAGATTATGTTTGCTCAAGCATTTTCCTTCAGATTAATAAATCTCTTCTTGTATATAAATGGCCCCCAAAAGATAGTTCTTCTCATTCCTCAGCAGTTCTAAGAAAGATTTCGTATCCACCACCAATCCTTGAATGTATGTCACCATATAAATAAACAACTTCAATGAGCCACTTTATATGTCACTAAGCAGACCATGAATATCTTAAAAGAATGGATATAAATATTGAGGCCAACTCAGTCCATGTTTCCAGAGAAGCAAAATAGGACTAGAAAGAAACTTCTTATCAGAAATCTCATCGTTGGTTTCTGGCATACTGATAGGAATCAGAGTAGCCAGTGCATCTTCCCATCTTTTAGAGTTATTTTATTCAATGACTAGAAAGAAATTACAAGAATACTTTGGAAGCCAAAATGATTCTGAAATAAAAAGACACCTTCAAAATGGATTTGGACATGAAAGCTCTTGGCCCCATTTGGCAGAATAGAAGCCACGAGTCCAGATATGGCTATCACTAAGGCAAATCCCCTGGAAAGATCCAATCCATGTTCCCAGAATATTTCAATTTAGAATATAATTTACACAGAAGTCCTCCAAATCTGACACATTCACAAGCTCTCACTGAGTGAAGTCATATTTGTATTCAGCACTGGATGATGCTAACGGCTACTTGCTAAAAGTGGTGCAGTTTGCTGAAATTTCTATTTTGAACCCAACATCTTTTGTTAGAGTAGTTAGTCTGTGATTCTGTGTTCTCAGTTCCCTGCCAAAAGGCAACCCCCTTTTTCTGAAAGCAGTTAACAGATGTTTCCTTCATAATAGAACCAGACCACCCATCAGTCTGTTTTAAGGGGGTGTCCTGTTGAGACCTGAACTTTCCCATCAGTTTTATATGCTGGTGAAGAACTCTCCACAACATGGAGAAATTGGAATGGTAAAAAGAAGCTACAGGAAAAGGGAGAGATCATACTGTCTTCTGCTTTCTCTTGAAGACTGCTATGCTTGCTCCTGAAACCCCAAATAGCAGCAGAAATCTAAAAAGAAAATGCGAATAGGAGAGATTTGCCTTAAAAGTGTTTCAAAAGAGTGATAAGCAGAGACAAAAACTCATTATTCAGAATAGAATTTCCAAATGTCTGAGTACTATGTCCCTTTCTAAGAGTTTCCTGATATGCTCTTTCCCGGCCTGCCAACTTAGCATCCACAGTCTGAAGTCCGACTTCTCTTTGAGTTCCAGGCCCATGAGATGCAAAGCTAGCCCTGCTTCCAGCAAAACTGACAAGGAGTGGAAGTGTCCCCAAGACTTTAGGTCTCAGTTGAAGTGGCTCCTCCTCAGAGAAGGCTTCCTCTATACCCAGACTTGATCAGGTCTCCGCATTGCAGATTTTACTGGAATCCTGAACTTTTCCTTCATAGCACTCATTCCAATTGCAAAAATGTAACTAAATGATTATTTGTGATATTATTTGATTACTGTAGATTGCTTGGGGGAAATGAATAAACAGATGTCACTAAAACATGGGAAGATGCCTGAGTTAAAACCATGAAGAAGAAGTAATTATTTAGGATGCTTTACTCCAAAATACCTAATGAAAAAGAAAAAGGAAAAGAAGAAAGGAATAAAGAATCAGGGGGAGAGAGAAGGAGGGAGAGATGGAGAGCGAAAATGATTCACCTGAAGGACTAGTCCAGGGTAACCTTCGTTTAACATGATGATCCATCTGGAGTTCAGACATTGTGATCCAGTTTGCCTCTCTCTTTTCTGAGCTCTGTTTCCACAGGCTGGCTCCTTTTAGTGGCCTTACTTCATGGCTATGTGCTTAGTGGAGAGTAGGAGGAAATCTGCTTCCCTAACAGAGCAACTAAAGTCATAGAATTGAGTCCTTTTGGCCATGTCTTGACTTGGCCCATGAGCCAATCCCTGAGCCAATCAATGTGGCAGGGATTTGTGGACATGCTAATTTGCTTAAACCAATGAAAACTCATTCTCAGAGCCAAGCATACATTCTTACCTCCCAAATCTCATTATTGGAAAATTCAGAGTACTATTCAAAAGGCAAAAAGTAAGCATGGATGCTATGCGGACAAGAAACAAATGTCCACATCAATGACCAATTAGATTTTGCATTGGAAGCCACAAAGAGGTTTTGAGTGAAGAAACAGCTAATCCAGATTTAGGTTTGTGACTGGCATTAATGTGGAACAGTTAGGCGTAAAGGGAACTTTTAAAGCAAAACAATAGGATTTAATGATAAGAGAGAGTGTAAAAAAGATGGCTTTGAATTTTCTAGCTTCCATGAATATATAGATGTTTCTGCCATGGATTAAGGTAAAATACACAGAAGAAGGAGCAAAATTTTAGGACTCCTAAAATCTATTACTTTTTACATTCTGTTGGAAACCACTTTTACTTAAACAGAATTTGGGGAAATATTTGAGGAATTTGTTAATCACTACTGAGGTGAGCTTAGTGGGCTACCAACTCCCAAGAGCATGTTAAATAGAATATTGAATTACAATAAATTAAAAACACAATGCCTAACCCCATTTCCCTATATTTTAGAGAAGACACTGAAACAGGATATCACATGCCTTGAGCAGCCTTTTACTAGTGTAAAACCTGAAACTCAACTAGAAGCACTCAACTAATTGGCTTTAGACTAAATGTTTGTAATCCACCAAATTCATATGTTGAAATCTAAGTGATGGTATTTGGAGGTGAAGTCTTTGGGAGGTGATTAGATCACAGGGGCAAAGCCCTCATGAATGAAATTAGTGCCCTTATAAAAGAGACCCCAAAGAGCTTCCTTGCCTTCTGCCATGTGAGGACACAGTGAGAAAATAATTGTCTATGAACCAGAAGTGGGCCCTTAGCAGACACCAAATCTGCCATGCCTTGATCTTGGACTTCCCAGTCTCTAGAACTATGAGAAATAAAGGTTTGTTGTTTAAATCACCCAGTTTATGTTATTTTTTAAACTGCAGCCCTAACAGACAAAGACATAATTCCAGTATTACTTGTGCTAAATACAAGAAGCACACCAGCTATTTCACCTGAAGTCACACCAGCTAAAGAGTATGTCAATTAGCTTTGCAGTATTAAAAAAAAAAACAAACCAAAAGTTACTGGTTTAAACGGCAATCAAATATTTAGCACACAATCCTGTTGATATTTGGGCTAAGCCTAGCTGATTTGGGCCTAGAGAGTTGACCTCAGCCAGGACAGCTGCCAGGCTAAATGGGGTCCTTAGTGTGGACCTTAATGTGGTCTATCAATGCCCAGTAGGTTAGCCCAAAATTATACCTGGAGTGGCAACATTGTTTATACACAGAGTGGCAGAGGAGGAAGAAAGCAAGATCCAACGTGCAAGTGCTTTTCAAGTCTCCACTAACATTACATATACAAACATCCATTGGCTAAATCAAGCCACACGGTCAATGCCAGAGTTAGTGTGAGAGCATTCCTGAGAGGCATGGAAAGAGGAATGCGTGAACAAATTGGGCTGTTCTGACAATCAATCCACCACAGTGACCAACAATTTGTCCCAAAACCAAGTATTAACCACAGGACCACTTCTTACTTTTAACTTGAAAAAAACATTATTTCTGATTAAAGCTTGTAAGGTCAGGCCACTCAAGATGGCTGTTCTCTTGCTCTCTGTACATCCCCTGCCTGAGCTGTGCCTGCTTCACCCATACCCTACTCACATGACTGACCTTCATACTTGCCCCAGGCTCAAGTAGTGATTGTTATTATCAAAGGGGAGGTGAGGGGTATGCCTCTACTGTTTTCCCTGGTAAGTAGTGAGCCCACCTGATGTCAATTCCCCTGTAACTGGTAATCTCCCCTTCCCCCCACCCCGGGAGCAAAGACTGCCACCATGTCCTACCTGCCATGTGCCACACACGGTGGGGTGTCGCTCCAGGACCTTGCTTCAGACTTGTGAGCTCCCCCATCCATTAAACTACTGATGTTTCTGTTGCTGACTCTGGGCTCTTTCTTCAGTCTTGAAGCTGGGCAAGCGCACGCCTTGTAGGTCTATGGAGTACAGCCCAACGAAGCTTCATAAATTCTGAGAGCTGACAATAATTAGAATAGTATTCCCTATTTTTTTCAACAGACAATTACTTCAAGATTCTTGTTCTGGAAAATTAGGACTGATGAGCTTTTGCTTTACTATCTCACTTAACATCACTGCATTAGCCCTCTCTGACACAATCATAACTATACCTTGCTAGTAAAATTCACAAGGCTTTTTTTTAACTAAAAAATGTAATACATAAATTCTAATGAGTACTAATGTATTGATAATTTAATTCTGATCTTAATATTATCAGTGCACTTCTCATTATTAATCTCTTCTCATTATTAATCATTAATTAATCTTCTCATTATTAATCTCATTATTAATCTTAATATTATCAGTGCTCTTCTCATTATTAATCTGCTCTTCTCATTATTAAACTATTAAACTAGTTTCAATCAATTCCCAAGAATGAATCTCATCTAAAGGCTCATGTTGACCTTGTTGAATTTGCAAATCAGGTATACTTAAGTTCCTGACAATAAAATAGTCTGCTAAAAACTCTGTAATTTGGGTAAATGAATATCTATCTTAATGAAGCTGAGAAAGTACTGAATCAGGAAATTTAAAAATCCAACTTCTTTTTTTTAGCCATGAGGGAGTAACAAGGACTGGATTTACCTTATCACTTGATATAACTAAAATTATATATATAAATACATGAAAATAATTTTCAGACTTTAAACAACAAGCAGTTCAGGATAGTGATCCCTTACAAAAAGGAAACCATACTAAGTGACCCTACTATTTTCTGCTTTCTGACTGGAGAGCAAGGAAGAGAACAAGAAGATGGGAGATTCAAAGTTCAGCTGAGTTCCTCTCACATCTTCATCTGAGCATTGACTGTAGTGCGTACCTTGGGCCAGGTAAAGAACCACCTAAAAGGAGCAGGTGGAATAACCCCTGGGGCTTATACAGGGCTTGGAGTAGTCTGTGTTCTCATCAGCTGGATGGGAAAAACTTTGTACTACACAGGGGAGGATACTCATAAGGGTAATGCTTCAGAAAAAAAAACCCCTAGATAAAAGGTTGCTTTGGTCCTATTTAAAATGGCTTAAGAGCAAGCTATAAAAGAATCAAAGTGTTTCCAAGTAACTTAACTGTATCCCAGAATAAAAATCAAGAGTATTTACAAAAATACAAAAATATCTAGCACCCAAAAAGGTAAAATTTACAATGTCAATTCCAATAAAAAATAATTAGGCAGGTAAAGAAGCAGGAAAATACAACCCACAATGAAGTGAGAAATTATGAAAATATATACAAAAATGACACAGATGATAAAATTAGTAAAGACATGAAAACAGTTGTTATAACTATAATCCATATAGCTATCATTCATATGTTAAAGAAGATAAAAGAAAGTATGAGCCCAGTGAGGTTTTTCATAGAAATTTATTTTTAAATTTCTATGGATAAGCAAAAGACCTACAGTAGCCAAAATGACTTCAGGAAAAAAAACAAACAAACAAAAAGCTGTGTTGAAGGATTATACTATCTGACTTCAAGATTTTTTATAAAGCTACAGTGATAAGACAGTATGGTATTAGTATAAAGGCTGACAAATAGATCAAAGGAACATAATTGAAATATACCTACATATATATTGTCATTTGATCTTTGACAAGTTGCCAAGGCAATTAAATGGGGAAAAGAAAATATTATCAACAAACTGTGATGAAAAAAATGTATAAAAATATATAAAATAAAGTAAACCTTAACCCTTACCTCACACCACATACAAAAATTAACTAGAAATGAATCATAGTCTTAAATATGAGATAAAATTATATGAGAAAAGGAAAAGCAGCCTTCATTTTGCAAAATTCCCTTAAACAGGGCACAAAAAGCCCAAACTATAAAAGAAAAAATCAGTAAATTAGAGTTCATCAAAATTTTTAAACTTTTGCTTTTCAAAAGATACTGTTATAAAAATGAATAAGCAACCTAAAGTTTATGGGAAATATTTTCAAACATATACCAACAAAGGATTTATATTTAGAATATATAGTATAATAAACTCCTACCATTCATTAATAAGAAGACTTGAAAAAACCCTTCACTAAAAAGGAAATATGGTTGGCAAATAAGCACATAAAATTCATTAGAGAAATATAAATTAAAACAACAGTAAAATACTAGGACACATACACAAGAAAGGCAAAAATTAAAAAGACTGATCATATAAAGTGTTGGCAAGGTTGTGGAACATATAGAACTCTCACACACTGTTGATGGGAATATAAAATGGTTAAATCACTTTGGAAAATAGTTTGGCAGTTTCTTAAAAAGTTTAATACACCTACCATATGATCTAGCATTTACCATATTTCTAGGTATTTACCCCAAATGAATAAAAGCTTGTACATACAGTTTTTACTGGTAATACACAAAAAGTGGAAACAGTCCAATGTCTATCAACAGGTGAATGGATACACAAAGGGTGATATATCCATTCAATGAAATATTGTTCTGTAATAAAAGAACAGACTGTGGATATGTACATCAACATGGATGAATCTCAAATAATTATGCTGAATAAAAGAAAGTAGACCAAAAAGAAGAAATACATAATGTATGATTCCACCTACATAAAATTCTAGAAAATGCAAACTAATCTATTGTATCAGAAAGGAAATAAGTCATTACCTGTGGATAGTGGTGTTGGAGAGAAAGAGATGGATTACATAGAGGCACAAGGAACTTTTGTGTTTGATGAATGTGTCATTATCTTGGTTGTAGTAATGATTTCACAGTTTATATGTATGTCAAAATTCATGAAATTTAAATTTATATAGCTTATTATACGTCAATTATAATTCAAGAAAACTGTAGGGGAAATAAAGAAATCTAAAAATCTAAGAAACAGCTCTAATTTTGAAACCAGTATTTTATTTGAGCTTGGATATGCTACTTACAGTTTCTGAATTTCATTTTTCTCATCTATAGAGTAGAAGTGTTAGTTGTATTAAATGACTTCTAATGTCCTTTCAGGTTTAAAGGACTTGTGTTCTACCTTGTGTAACTATTATCCCAGGTATAGTAGATTATATATTTCCTTCTTCTCCCTATGACCCATCCCCAAATGGCACTTCCTTACAAGAAGATTATATTTACTGCTACATGAAAGTTTGGCCTGGACATGTGATTTACTTTAGTCAATGAAATGTGATTGGAAGTAAAATGATCAGAAGTTTTGAGAGTATCGTTCTGCCTTATCTATTCCCCTCCTCTATGAGAAGAGCAGGTCCAAGATAGAAGCTGCCCTTTCAGCCTGGGTTCCATAATGAAAATGTAGAAAAGCTACAGACATGTGATGGACATTAGTGTAAGCCAGAAAGGAATATATGGTTTTATAAACCTCTAAAATTTGAGGGGTCTTTTGCTACTACAGCATAACTTAGCTAAAGTTGACTGATAAAGAAATTGGTATTTAGAAATGAGATAATGCCATAATTTATATATAAATCTACAAATATGTTGTATGGACATCAGAACTAGTCAGGGAAATTGTTATTGTAAGCTAAAAATGGTGATACAAGTCGTGCACATTTGGAAATATTTGGTAAAACTGTCACTTGAGATAATTTTGAAGTAAATATTTTACCTAGTAGTAAACTTTTAACATTAAGAAAAGAACTTGAAAAACAGAATGTTAGTGAAAATGAATTACAGTTGACCCTTGAACAACATGGGGGTTAATTCGTGTATAATTTATAGTTGGTCCTCCATATCTGTAGTTCCTCCACATTCACTGTTTCATTTCAACCAACCATGGACTGTGTAGTACTGTAGTATTTACTGTTGAAAAACATCTTCATATACGTGGACCCACATTGTTCAAGGGTCAACTGTAGTTGCTTGTGCCATCTCTTCCATCTGACTGCAAAATCCATGAGGGCAGGTGGTACAAATTATTTATTTGAGAGGAAAGTGATGAGCTCAGGAAAAAAAAAAAAAAAGCTGGTTTTCACACAGCACTTAAAGAGAATGTAGAAAGTCCAGAAAGTCCAGGATTTGTAGAGTTGAGACAATGGAACTGATCCTATTTCCAAGTAGTAAATGATAAAATAAAGACCTGGAGCAATAAAGGGTGATTAAGATTCAGCCTCTAAACCAGTACCAAATCAACCATGTGGCTGTAAATCAATTTTATCAGTGATTGTTAAATTGTCATCAGTACTATTCTCATTATTAATGTTTTACCTTCAAAAGAAAAACCTCTGAGTGACCTCTGTTCACTGAGGCCACAGCCATATGCACTGTGCTTAACCCACTGTTAGTTGTGTAATACAAATTAAGTGGAGAATTGTTGACTGACTGACTCCCTTCATGAGATAGTATGACCCATGAGCATATGTTCTCAAATGAAAGACCCCTTCTACCGTATTCTCCTGGCTTCTGGCACTTTTGCAGCCTTTCTTATGTCAAGCGTTTCTACTAATAGTACAATCACCATGATGTAAAGTGTGTTCCTTAGAACAGATTTTGTGAAATGTTAATGTCTTAAGCAAAAATAGATTCTGTGGTCAAATTAGTTTAGAAAGCACTTAAACAAGGTTATACACTTTTATTGAGTTCAGGACTTCTCAGACTTTAAAATGCCAATGTAGATGGTAAATCTCCAAGGGGGGACATGATATACATTTGCCAAACTTATCTGAACACAGAACATTTGTTTTTCCCTAGAACATCTCACAGATTTTATATTCTATGGAAAACATATACAATTTAATATTCTATGGAAAACTATTCCAACACTGTTGGACACACTAGACATATATTAATGTCTTTGCTCTAGGCCAATTTTACTTCCTTTTTCCTGTGCAAGTGTGCTTCCTCTTGGGGAAAGAAGTGGTTAGAGACAATGATAACAAACCTTAAAGTTTTGCTTGCATTTGTTTTCTATGCATACTTATATGCCATAAGGGCTCAGATAATCAATGCATCTTTTGTTCCCCCATTATGCCACATTAATAGCTCAATTACAGCCTTCTCTCCAGCTGAGAAACTGCCCTGTGTTGCCCCCAACACAACAACGAGTGGCCCCAGTTCAATGGGAAGGAAGCCAATCATGTCTAGTTGCTGACCTGGTGCCTGGCACCCCCTGAAAGCTATAAATGAGCAGAGAGCCCTAAAAAAGCCCTGAAAAAAAATGTAGAAACAGTGGTCATCTTTCTTCCTTTCTCTTCCTTTTCTGTGTTTTCCCCTCCTTTTTTGTTCCTGTCACTTATCCAGTACCTTCAAGCTATATTATTGTCTATTGTTACATCAGTCCTTATTTCCCTTAGCTCCCTGTTAACTAATCTTCTCAGTCTTCTCCAATTATGCTCCCTTCTGTCAAGTCTTCCTGAGTCTAATCTTGTTCCTTCCTCCCAAATGTCCCTTATCTCTGCATATGTAAGCCTGCTTCTTCAAGGTCCAATGCAAATGCTATCTCCTCTGTGTTTCTCTAACTTTATCAAGCTCTCTGTCCTGTGAATAGCCATAGCACTTTATTTATACTCTAGTTTTTTGACACAAAGCACTTTCTTTCATATAGTACAGTTATTTAAGTCCATGTGTATCTCTTCTGTCTGTAAATTCCATGAAAGTTTGTGATACAACTTGCTCTCTGTCTCCTCCTATTCACACACTTTCCTCACCTAGAATATGTTCCAGAAGACACTAATGTATAAGAGACTCCTGATAAAAATATAACCCATTCATTGACATTGACTATATCTTGGTTAAGCAAGCACTAGTACATAGACTCAGTACCTCGTTAACTTCCTCAGAAAGAATCTGTTTGCAACAAATATATGAGTAATCAATATAGATTTTTTGAAGGTCTTATAGAAAAGAAGATTTATGTGACACACTTCAACACACTTTATAAGTCCCTGTTCTATGCATCATTTATATTAAGGTCCTGTAGACATGCTGCCCCTAAGAGCTCTTCATTATTCCCACTCTCAGAGCCAGGCACAGTGGCCCTTGTCTTTTCCATTTCATGACCATCCTCCCAAGCCTTGAATTCTCTTGCTCCCTTTTTATACAGAGCAAGTTATCTCTATTTCTTCTAAGTCTTAAAAAAAACTTAAAAGAGTTGTGTATAATCACTGTCTTCAATTCCTCTTCTTCCATCCTCTCTTAAACACACTACAATTATATTTCTGCTATCTCTATTCAACTGGAAACTACTTTCATCAAGGACTCAAATGATTCTCAAATAGCTAAATCTTTGGGTCAATTCTGAGAGAAGTATTTGACTGTTAATCAATCCTTCCTCCTTAATACACTCGTTATTACAGCTTCCCAAATACTATATTTTTGTAGTATCCCTACTACTCAACTCATTGTTTCTGGTCAGTCTCATTTGGTGATTTTACTTCTTCTCCCTGGCTTCTAATGCTGGTGATTTTACTTCTTCTCCCTGGCTTCTAATGCTATGACCGCAAGAATCAGTCATTGGATATTTTCTCTTCACTTTCTACATTTGTTCCATTAGTGACCTTGTCCAGGCCCACAGCCTAGATGTCATTTGTATGCTAATTACTCCTAAATTTATATTCCAGCCCAAATTTTTCTCCAAAATCTAGATTTCTATATTCAACTTTCTAATCAACATCTTCACTTGATTGGTTAATACATTTCTGCAAACTAACAAGTTTTTTTTAACAGTATATAGGTACTACTGGGTTTGGCCAAAAAGTTTGTTTGGGTTTTTCCATAACATAACCTGAAAGAACTTTCTGCCAACCCAATATTAATTTGCAATTTAAAGAAGAAATTATATGGGGAAGTTTGGTTAGCCTTACTATTCACTGCTTATCATGTCTGGACTTTTAAAAATCATTGTTTTATTGAGTTATAATTTACATACAATAAAATGTACATTTATTGTGTCTATTCTATAATATTTGACTACCGTAAACATCAAAGCAACCCACTATCCAAATGAAGATACGGACTACTTCTACCGAAGTGGAAAGTTCCCACATGCCACTGTCTATCATCTGTCCTCCAGCTGCTCATAAGAGGCAATCATTGTCCTAATTTCTATCCATAGGTTTGTTCTACCTGTTCATGAGCTTCATATCAACGGAATCATATGGTATATATTTTTCTGAGTCTTAGTATTTGCACTCAACATAATTGTTTTGAGATTCATTCTTTTTGTTTCATGTATCAGTAGTTTGTTACATTAGTTCGCTGAGAATATTACATTGTACAAAATATACCACAATTTATTTATGTTCTCACCTTTTGATGGAGGGCTATTTCCTGCTTGGGATTATTAAGAATAAGCATGCCATGAACATTCTTATACATGTGCTTTTGTAGACAAATGTTTTTATTTCTTACAATAAAAACCAAAAAGCGAAATTTCAATTTACATTCCTCTGATGACAAATGACATGCTTTTCACATGTTTTTTTTTTTTAACATCTTTATTGAAGTATAATTGCTTTACAATGGTGTGTTAGTTTCTGCTTTATAACAAAGTGAATCAGTTATACATATACATATGTTCCCATATCTATTCCCTCTTGCATCTCCCTCCCTCCCACCTTCCCTATTCCACCCATCTAGGTGGTCACAAAGCACTGAGCTGTTCTCCCTGTGCTATGCGGCTGCTTCCCACTAGCTATCTATTTTATGTTTGGTAGTGTATATATGTCCATGCCACTCTCTCACTTTGTCACATCTTACCCTTCCCCCTCCCCATATCCTCAAGTCCATTCTCTAGTAGGTCTGTGTCTTTATTCCCGTCTTGCCACTAGGTTCTTCATGACCTTTTTTTTTTTTTTTTTCCCTTAGATTCCATATATATGTGTTAGCATACTGTATTTGTTTTTCTCTTCCTGACTTACTTCACTCTGTATGACAGACTCTAACTCCATCCACCTCATTACAAATACCTCCATTTCATTTCTTTTTATGGCTGAGCACATGTTTTTTTGTCATTCTAATGCTATCTGTTATAGAGAGCCCAAGTCTTGCCCATTTTGATTGGGTTGCTTGTCCTTTGATATTTTATTTATCGAAATTCTTTATATATTCTGTGTGAGTTCTTTCCCAAATATATAAGCTGAAAATATATTTTTCTAGGCTAATTTACCTATTTATTTCCTTAATGGTGTATTTTGATGAGCAAATAGTTATAATTTTGATGTTACCTAATTTATCATTTTTTTTCTTTTTTAGAGCTTTTTGTGAAGTCCTGAATACACTGAGAAATATACCATCATCATGAACTGGAAGACTGACTATTGTTAAGGTGTCAGTTCACTATATATTCTATAAATTCAATGTAATCCCAGTTCAAAATACAGCAGGGGTTTTTAAGAAGAAATTGACATGCTAATTTTAAAATTTTATATTGGCTATAAGTGTTAGATTAATATTGAAAAAAAAGAACTAGTTTAAATTACTATACTACTTTATTTTAAGACTTTCTATAAAATCACAGTAATCAAGCCAGTATGATATTTGTATGAGGGTAGAAAATAGATTGTGGGACATCACAGAGTCCATATTTAGACCCACATGAATATGGCCAACTGATTTCATTAGGATCCCAGTCAATTAAATGGAGAAAGAAAAGGATTTTGAACAAATAGTGCTAGAAAAACTAGATGTACATAAGGAAGAAAAAAGAAACAAACAAACAACCTTGATCATATTCCATTCCCAAAAAATGATCTAGGATGAATAATAAAGCTAAACTTAATATATGGAACAAAAATTTTTCTATAAGGAAACACAGGAGAAAATCTCAATGACCTCTGAACCCTTCACTCTACTTCTTAAAATTCTTCCTAGGCTATTGAATGAAGCAGATCTCGTTCATTCATCTGAGCTCATTTGTTAATGTAGAAAGAAAGAGACTACTTGGAGAATTCTGGATAATATTCTCCAAAATACTGGAGAATACTTGGATAAATTAAAACTCAGAAGGAATTGAATACATAAGGTTGGGAAGAAAATATTTTTGAGCAGAAGATACCATCTCATTATTGTGTAATGAAAAGACAGCTAACTTATTTGTAATTTGTATCTTGTTGTATGAATTGTCATCCTGTGGTGACTACTGTACTGTAGAGACCTGAAAGGACTAGTCTGCATCCTTATGGGTGATAGTTCCTGGTACAAGAGAGCATTTCCTGGTGTCAATCATCTGGTAAGAGATGGGTCATTGGATAGAAAATAGGAACCATGAGAAATGGTGAATTTTCCACTTCTCTTGGATTAGATGTAGACCAAGAATTTATCAAGAATGACAAATACGTGCAGAATGGTCACCATTAAAAAGTTTACAAATAACAAATGCTGGACAGGGTTTGGAGAAAAGGAAACCCTCCTACACTATTGGTGGGAATGTAAATTGGTGCAGCCGCTATGGAGAACAGCATGGATGTTCCTCAAAAAACTAAAAATAAAGTTGCCATATGATCCAGCAATCCCACTCCTGGGCATATACCTGGACAAAACTATAACTCGAAAAGATACATGCACCCCTATGTTCATAGCAGCAATATTGACAATAGCCAAAACATGGAAACAACCTAAATGTCCATCAACAGATAAATGGATAAAGAAGATGTGGTATATATATATTAATACAATGGAATATTACTCAGACCTAAAAAAGAATGAAATAATGTCATTTGCAGCAACAAGGATGGACCTAGAGATTTTCATACTAAGCAAAGTAAGTCAGAAAGAGAAAGACAAATATCATATGATATGACTTATATGTGGTATCCGAATATATGACACAAATGAACTTACTTATGAAACAGAAACAGGAACAGACTCACAGACATAGAGAACTTCTGGTTGCCAAAGCAGGGGAGTGGGGGAGGCAGGGAGGGTTGGATTGGGAGTTTGGTATTAGTAGATGCAAACTATTATATATAGAATGGATAAACAACAGGTCTTATTGTATATCACAGGAAACTATATTTAATATCCTGTAATAAACCATAATGGAAAAGGAAAAAAAAAAAGAATGCAAGAACCTGGCACATGGTCCTTCATTTAAATCTTTGCAGCCTTTGGAAGACACAACTAATGTAACATGCACTCTTTCCCACTGAGCTCAGTGATGGATTCAAAAATCTTATTCCATACAATGACTCAAACAACCTATTTACTAGACGTGGCATATAAGAAAACATTCCCAGTCTAAATGATTAGTAGAGGCATCCTAAGTGATGCTTTTTAAGATGGTATTTGTTAGATGACGTCCAGTTGGGAAGAGGAAGAGAGACACATAGGGAAGATTTCGCTTCTTTCTAGGCTTCCATGTGAATCGTACAGAGATTTCAAACTCAGGAAAACACATTATAACATGCAGTGTCACATTTTCCTGATTTCTGGCACTCTGTATTCATTGGCTTTTTGTTAACACCTAGATTTTCTTTTAATTTTGCATTTCGACTTTACCTATGAAATATCCATTTCCCACCTCCCTTCTGCCTTCCTAAGAAAAACCTGATTTTGTTCCACAACCCAGTCTATTTCACACTGCCTTGTACTTCAGGGGAATTTCAGGGATTGAGTCCTGATTGGTCCAAGAAAATTATGCAGGGTCCCATTTTCATTACCAATGACTATTGCATGACATATACAGGCATGTGATGAACTGCTGGCCAATGAGACACAAGTGGCAGTCTGGAAAGACTCTCTTGCTCTTTAAAAGGAGCATATGAGTAAGGTAGTCCTCTTCTTCCTCTGGGCATCATCATGCCTGGAAATGACTCCTGAAATAGGTGTAGTCATCTGGTGACTCTAAGTAGCACAAGCCTTAAGAGGATGGTGGAACAAAAAGATTGAAACTTGATTTCATCATTGAATCCCTCATCAGATGGTGTTGGGGATCTGCCTTCCTCTGGACTTCTTGATATAGTTCCATAAATGTAAGTCAATTTGAGTAGAAATTTTCCATCATTTGCTACTAAAGGCATCTTAATATGCTTTTTGTGGTTGTTATTTTAAAAGTTCCCACAAAAAGAATAAAATACCTAGGAATAAATCTACCTAAGGAGGTAAAAGACTTGTACTCAGAAAACTATAAGACACTGGTGAAAGAAATCAAAGATGACACAAACAGATGGAGAGATATACCATGTTCTTGGATTGGAAGAATCAGTATTATGGAAATGACCACACTACACAAAGCAATCTACAGATTCAATGCAAACCCTATCAAATTACCAATGGCATTTTTCACAGAATTAGAACAGAAAATTTTACAATTTGTATGGAAACACAAAAGACCCCAAATAGCAAAGTAACCTTGAGAAAGAAAAATGGAGCTGGAGGACACAGGCTCCCAACTTCAGACTATACTACAAAGCTACAGTCATCAAGACAATATGGTACTGGCACAAAAACAGAAATATAGATCAATGGAACAGGATAGAAAGCCCACAGATAAACCCACACACATATGGTCAACTAATCTATGACAAAGGAGGCAAGAATACACAGTGGAGAAAAGACAGCCTCTTCAATAAGTGGTGCTGGGAAAACTGGACAGCTACATGTAAAAGAATGAAATTAGAATACTCCCTAACACCATACACAAAAATAAACCCAAAATGGATTAAAGACCTAAGTGTAAGGCCAGACACTATAAAACTCTTAGAGGAAAACATAGGAAGAACACTCTTTGACATAAATCACAGCAAGATCTTTTTTGACCCACCTCCTAGAGTAATGAAAATAAAAACAAAAATAAACAAATGGGGCCTAATGAAACTTGAAAGGTTTTGCACAGCAAAGAAAACCATAAACAAGACAAAAAGACAACCCTCAAAATGGGAGAAAATATTTGCAAACGAAGCAACTGACAAAGGATTAATCTCCAAAATATACAAAGAGCTCATGCAGCTCAATGTCAAAAAAACAACCCAATCAAAAAATGGGCGGAAGCCCTAAATAGACATTTCTCCAAAGAAGACATGCAGACGGCCAACAAACACATGAAAAGATGCTCAACATTACTAATTATTAGAAAAATGCAAAGCAAAACTATAATGAGGTATCACCTCACCAGTCAGAATGGCCATTATCAAAAAATTTACAAATAATAAATGCTAGAGAGGGTGTGGAGAAAAGGCAACCCTCTTGCACTGTTGGTGGGAATGTAAACTGATACAGCCACTATAGAGAACAGTATGGAGTTCCTTAAAAATCTAAACATAGAACTACCATATGACCCAGCAATCCCACTACTGGGCATATACCCAGAGGAAACCATAATTCAAAAAGACACATGAACCCCAATGTTCACTGCAGCACAATTTACAATAGCCAGAACATGGAAGCAACCTAAATGTCCATTGGCAGATGAATGGATAAAGAAGATGTGGTACAATGGAATATTACTCAGCCATAAAAAGGAAATTAGGTCATTTGTAGAGACATGGATAGACCTAGAGACTGTCATACAGAGTGAAGTAAGTCAGAAAGAGAAAAACAAATATCATGTATTAATGCATATATGTGGAATCTAAAAAATGGTGCAGATGAACCTATTTGCAAAGCAGGAATAGAGATGCAGACATAGAAAACAGACATGTGGACATGGGGAGGGGAGAGGGGGATGAACTGGGAGACTGAGATTGAGGATGTCCACTGCTATGTGTAAAACAGATAGCTAGTGGGAACCTGCTGTATGGTGCAGGGAGCTCAGCTCGGTGCTCTGTGGTGACCTAGATGGATGGGATTGGGGAGGATGGGAGGGAGGCCCAAGAGGGAGGGGATATATGTATACATATAGCTGATTCCCTTCATTGTACAACAGAAAGTAACACATCATTTTAAAGCAACTATACCGCAATTAATAAAGAAGTAAAAAAAAAATTCCCAGCCATTCCCCCATTTTAACAGTTAGGCTATGGGTAACACAAGAAAAGGGTATTGGTTCATGTTTAATCTGAGTTAAAAGTGGAATAGAACAGTTCCATGCCCTGCTGTCCCCATACTCAATTTTCCCAGAGAGAGTGCCAACTTTGGAGGTTTTGAGTTTTATTTTAATTAAGGAAGACGTTATTTCTGCTCAGACCTTCAAATCACACTAACGAGATCATTCTCCGGCAGTCCAGCACTTCTACAAGGAACCATTCTGCTCAGTGACACATAAGAGCGAGAAAAGAAGGCTACTTAGATGCCTGATGGCTCGGTGGGTACATACCCTGAAAAGGAGAGTCGGCTTCTTTGAACAATGATGACCACATTCCAAGAACTCAATTCTGTATTTGCTTTTCTTTCTATTTTAGAAGTTCGTACATGTTTAGGAGGCAAGATGGTTTTGATTTTGAATTTTCTTTCTTGATGCTAATCACTTAATGACATTTTCTCCTTCTAGGCTGAGGTTTTCCACATTTGGTCTCTGTCTTCTTTTTGACTTAATTAATCGGAGGCAGAATCCCTTTCCCATATGCCCCATGTTAACTACTAATTTTTCAGAGCAGTCACATGGAGGTGGAACAAGAGCAAGAATGTGATTCTTGGCTGATGGTAATGTAGCAGTCAAGGAAGTGGAAACTTAGTGGCAGGAGAAACAGCTGGGTAGAGAACACATCATGAACATCCAGAGGGCCCTAATGGACTCCCCACACTCCTCTTACTCTGCAAAACTCTGGCGTCACAGCAAATGAAGTGGCCACATCTGAACATGTTTACACATGCTAAGGTCAATACCCTCACATACTGTATCATTGATAGTGGCCCTTAAGTGTCTTCAGTTCAGCATTTCACTGACAATAATAGCTCTCATCTTTGAACACTAAGTATGTGCCAGGCACTATGCTACCTGTTTTGCAAATGACAAATCTTTCAATCCTCACAGCTATCTTGTGTAGCAGGGATTATACTTATTTTTCACATGAAGAAACTAAGAAAAAGGGTAATCTGTCCAGAGTCACATACTACCTAAGTGACATAACTTCGATTTCATCCTAGCCCTGACTCCTAAACCAATTCTCTTAATTAATATACTTGTTTCTCTTTTAGTTTGGCATACCTCTCCCAGATATATGCTCCTCTAGGGCATATACCCAATAATTAGCTCAGACCAGGTATACATACAAGTACTCAATAAAATGCTGTTGTTTTTAGTGTGGAATAATGTGACTAATACAGGCAAAAGCAATTTTATTTTTCCAGAAACAAGTTCTAGCTGAGTGACTTTTATCTATGAGTAAATTATTCTAAGTATGACACTTAACTTGATTATTTAAAATACATTCTCAGTCAAACTAGGTCGAAGATTTGGTGACTTTAATAGCTGTTTAGTCAAATTGCTCCTGATAACAGGCTAACTCTACTTGTGCCTTTGGCTATAGAAAAGAACATGAATTGACCAGTTGAAATACATCACCTTATTATAGTGTTTAAAAAAGTAGGATAACCTTGAGATTCTACTGTTGGCAATTCAGTCACATTACCTTTATTAGTGTATATCAACAACTAGATTCTTAGGTTCATGTCAGACTATGAGATTATCCTACATGATGAGCCTTTTGGTGGCAAGAACTGCATCTATCTCAGCTCCTCCAAGAATTGACACACTGACCGGCACATAGCAAATATTCAATTAATATCTGTTAAGTTGAAACAGGGTGGGGGGGGAGGGATAAATTAGGAGTTTGGGATTAACAGATACAAACTACTATATATAAAATAGATAAACAACAATGATCTACTCTATAGCACAGGGAACTATATTCAATATCTCATAATAACCTATAATGGAAAAGAATATGAAAGAGAATACATATATATATGCATATATATATGTGTGTATATATATATATGAAACCGAATTGCTTTGCTGTACACCTGAAACTAACACAATATTGTAAATCAACTATACTTCAACTAAAAGTATATATACAGGGACTCCCTTGGTGGCGCAGTAGTTAAGAATCCGCCTGCCAATGCAGGGGACACGGGTTCAAGCCCTGGTCCAGGAATATCCCACATGTCACTGAGCAACTAAGCCCATGAGCCACAACTACTGAGCCTGCGCTCTAGAGCCCGCGAGCCGCAACTACTGAAGCCCATGCGCCGAGAGCCCGTGCTCTGCAACAAGAGAAGCCACCGCAATGAGAAGCCCGCACACCGCAACGAATACTTGCCGTGACTAGAGAAAGCCTGTGCACAGCAGCAAAGACCCAACGCAGCCAAAAATTAAATAAATAAATAAATAAATTTATTAAAAGTATATATATAAAATTTTAAGTTGAATTAAAATACATTAAATAAATGGAAGGAAAATATATTTTAATTCTGCATGAAAACAAATTTAAATATAAGTATGAAGGGGATTTTAATTGAATCTCTATTATAATGTATTTTTGTGGCTTGATATTAAGAGAAAGCAGAGGCTGGAAAGTCAGAGCGACATGTGCCTAAGTCCCACTTCTTTATTAAGAATTGTATGCTTCTGGAAAAAATACCTAACTTTCTAATCTTCAGTTTTCTCTTGTATGAAATACAAAATAATACCTCATGGAGTTATGATTAGGAATATATACATGTTCAACCTACAAACACTATAAATAATATATAGATTAGGTATATATGTATATATACATGTATATATACATGTAGGCATATGTACATAATATTAAATATAATACATAATACCATAGCACAATGTGTTTTGTCTCTGTACCAATGCACTTTTGCTGCAGTAACAATCAATTCTAAATGCTCAGTCATTTACAAAAACAAACATTAATTTCTTGCTCACTTTACATGGGGGCTACAAGAAGTAGGCTGCTGTTCTGCTCTAGACTGTAGGTAGACATAGACTTATTTTGTGTGTCTTCTCATCTAGAACCTATGCTGAAGGTCATGGAAGAGGGCAGAAACACAAGAGGATGCATAGAAAGTTACCATGTCTTTAAAAACTTCTCACATTCAATTATCCAAAGCTAGACACATAGCCAAGCCAAAATCAGTGGGGCAAGAAGCATACACACCCACAGGGAAAGAGGGAATGAATAATTGTGAATAATTATATCATCTATTACCACAAAGATATATTTTAAAATTTAGTTCCCTTTTCGATTAAAAGACAAGCAAATTTTTTAAAAACCATCTATTGAGAGTTGGCTATGCTCCAGACATTGTGCTAGGAATATAAATATGAAAAAATTTAGATTCTGCTCTTAAGGGACACAAAATTTCATAAAACATTTCCTAGTTTTTAGAATCTTAGCCTAATACTGTTATGTTCCAAACTACATAAAGTGCTGAACAAAAACAGAATTTTCTATTTAGTTAATGCCTATTAGAAAACATATTTTTACTAACTTCTCTAACTTTAAAATTTTTGCTTAATTTATCATAAGAAAATGATAGTGCTGAAATATCTGTTATGAAAGATAAGCAAACAGTATCCAAGTTAAGAACTAAATAGTCATATAAGCTAGTGCAACTTTTATATATTCCATATTTTCAATTACTTACTATCTTTTTAAAAAGCTTTTGGATGCAATCTGTTAAATATGGTCATATTAAAATTGACATGAAAGACAATATTTCCTTATTTTCTTTGTATAACTTTTAGTCTAAATATCGTTCATAAAATAGGGTTTTTATTTCCTAATGAAAATGCATTGCTTTAAAAAGCCAAAAGGCCAACAAAACTCTGCTGTTAATTGGAAATATGGTCAGGGCTTTTGTGAAGCGACTCTCTAAAAGTAACGCTTAGCTGAGAAGTGCACATGCATACTTATACACACATGCAAAAACTTTTAGCAAAAAAAAAGTTTTAGTCAGGTCTTGCATCAAATTACCCCATTTTATGTGTTGCTGTGGAAACAAATGAGCCCTCTGGAAGTGCAAAACCACCTTTGAGTCTAATGCAAAGAACCATCCATACCATGAAAGTGAAGAACAGCTGGGGACTGAGGAAGTGTAAGCTGACATGTCAGACAGTAGCCAGACAAAGTGAGCCAGGTGCTGTCTGGAGAAAAAAAAGGGGGGTTGGGGGCTGGGAGAAACAACTGAGCACTGTCAACAGAGTCAACAATATGGACCAGCTGTTCACTCTTATCATAACAAGAAAATACAGAGAATTCCAGGGACGAGGATTAAACTTCCTGAGAGATGAAACTTTTAAAAATCAAATGAATGAACAGGATTGCTCTAAGAAGCCTCCACTTGGAAGCTTTTTGACTGGAAAGTGCAGTGCAAGACTCTGGGTGATTCAGTGCACTCACCGTTGACTGGTTTGGGATATAAAAACTGATAATAATTTCTCTCTCTTCTGGGGATATCACCCTCTTGCTTTCTGGCTATTTGGGAATTGCCTACTTTCAGGAAGTCCAGATGTAGCACGGCTCTTTTGGCACTGCCCCAAAGAGGAGGAGATATACCTGGACTGAAATGGACACAAGGAGGCATCTCGCGAGCATAGTATTGGTAGCATAATATGGTAGAATTTTCTGGTGGGCCAAAGGTCTGAGTTGTCTAAGTCACTTGCTTTCTCTGAGTTGCAGTTTTCTTCTTGGACAAAGGTAGGGAAGCGCTTGTCAAAAGTGCTGGTGTCAGAGAAAAAGGGTTTGAAGTAAAATGGGTTGAAAAACATCACGTTCTTGAATCCTAAAGAGTCACAATAACCTCTTATATACCCAATGCTCTAAGAAACCTCAATATGGGGAAAGAGCTGTTCCACTATTTTTAATCCAGTATTTCCTTCATTTGGCCCCAGAAGCCTTTTATCACTTAGCACCTACTAAACCCCCAACGTGATGTCGTTCCTTAGAGTTCATGCTGGGAAACACTGAAGTAACTGTTCCCAGGACATTTTCAGCTGTAAAATCCGCACTCTGTTTTACATTTTTCAACTTTTTTGTTGACATGGGTGAATGCTGGAAGCTCTACCTTGGCTAGGACCTAGAAGGAAAAGATTCAGTACTTTTGAAATGGTTTGGTTTCACATATAAAGTACAGTCAGGTAGTAACTACAGGTGGATTGTTTTAGGGAGTAGATGCTCCTCCAGCCTCCAGAGTGTAATTGAAAGCAAGTCAAGTTCTTATCCACAGGCAGCATCAAGATAATGCAGTTTAAAAATAGCGTGAAGAGAAAATGCTCTATAATCCCCCAGTTTAAAACTCAGCTTTATTACTAATTAACTGTGTGACTTTGAGTAAGTTACTTAACCTCTCTAAATATCCATCCCTTCTTTTTATAAGATACAAATAACCATCATGTCCCCCAACACAATACCTGACACATAAGCGTTCAAAAGTTTCAAAAACAAAATTTGATAATAAGAAACCGGGATGGACCTCAGAAAAACCAGGCAACTGCTCTAAAAAAAATCCTTAGTTGAGGCCTTTGGATGGCATTCTTATCAGTTTGAATTAAGGAGGAATGAATCTAAATTTAGCAACTAATAATGCAGCAACAAAACTGGTTTTTTTCTTTAGTTTTATTTGCCCTGGTCCCAAATTTATTCTCTCCGTGATACCCTTTCCAAAATGCAAAAACATAATCATGTCATTTGCCCACTTAAAATCTTGCAAGGTCTCCTTATTGTCTAAAAGATGAAAGTTAATGCACATCATGCAAGCCCTCTCTTTCCCAACGACTGTCCCCTCCTGCACATCAAACCCCCAGCCCTCCATGCTACACTTCACACGTAACCACTGGGAGATCCTCAACGGTCCGGGCTGTGTTCTAGGCTGATGCCTTTAACACGTGCTGCCCCCTTTGCTTGAAACACACTTGCCCTCACCGGACTGTTTCTTCATTCTAGTCTCAGCTCATGTAACCTCTTCTATCAACCTTTCCTGAGCTCCCTCCCTCCCCAGTCCTCCAACAGAGTCCACTCTGTCCTCTGTGTGTCCTCATTGAAATCTCACATCCATTTGCAGCACCCTCGGTCTGCACCAAAATGATCGTCCATGTCAACTCCCGAGCGCTTCCTCCTCGTGATTCCATTCATCTCTGCGTCCCCAGAGTCTCACAGAGAAGGCCCTACACAAACGACAAACATCTGTGAAATGAAGGCAGAAGGAAATAGGGAAATGTTTCTGGAAACAGCTTTACTCAACAAATGCCTTCGTGGCATGGAAAGACGTTTCCCTCCAACAAATGTTTTTATTGTAATAATAATGTCCATAGCAGAACTTGAGGCTCCGGGAGTGCCTAGGTTTAAATCCAGTTTCCACTTCTTTCCAGCTCTGAAAATTAGAGCACATTTGTTCCCCTCTCTGAGCCTGTTTCCACGTCTGTAAATAATCATACCCACTCCAGTCCTCAGTACAGGGCTAAACCTAGAATAGCTACTTGTTGATTATCAGCTGTCCTGTTTTTACTATTATTTGTAGCATTACAATTTTTTATTACTATAATACCAAAAGCTTAAATATGATGATCTCAATGTGAAAGTGTTTGTAAACTGTAAAGAGATATTGAACTATTAATTGTTAGTACTCTTTATCTTATTTCAACTCAATAGAAAATTCATTCAATCCTGAACCTACCTCTAGGTGTGGTAGTCTGGTTTGGGGATGTCAGTAATATAAATGGTGTGGGTTTCTTAGAAATTAATATTGTAAAATAATTTCTGAATATTTTGCCAGCCAGAGTATATAGTGTTGGGTGCCCTCAGTAGTCTACTTTTCCTAAACGGCATCCCAAATGTACCCAAAGCATTGCAAATTCCATCCTGTCTAAAATGATGGGTAATTGAGTAACGAAGAAATGGACATTGGAGCTATGTGGCTAATACATGCTTTCTCATTCTCAGTAATTCATTAATTTAACAGGGAACAGAAACAGGTTGAAGAACTAAATCCTGAAACTTCATTCACTTAGCTAACAGCTGTGACCTTGAAAGAACAGCAAATGGGAGCCCATGTATAACAAGCCCTTTTTTCATTTGTTTGTTTTTATTTTCTCTTTTAGTAATGACATGGCTCTGGAGAGATTCTTGTGAGGGAGAATCTGGCTAAATGGCTAGCAGGATGACAGATTAACAAGATGTTTTGTTTCTATTGTCTCAGAGATAAGCACCACTATTCTGTCCTCTAATCTGCTAGCTCCTACATCAATACAGTATCTTCTAAATCATGAATAAACATAAAATTCACAGAGATGGAAACTGAAAATTTCCTTCAGAGAGCACAAGGGATTGATTTGATTATTTACACTGAATTATAAGCACAATTATTTCCTCCCTTCAACTAGAACCACAGAGAACATTTTAAATCAGAATGCTTTGGCTGGACAGCCCAGAAGACCAACTAGCAAGAAAGTGAGAGGAACCTATGCACAGAGTCATAGGCTGTGCTAGAAGCTCATGGTCCCTGTAGGGGCTGGCAGTGTAGCCTGGGCAGCCTGTGGATCTTGAGGTCCCTAACCCTTAGCTTTTCCCTCTGCCCTTTAGATTTAGTTGCTAGGGTGAGTGGCTGTTACAATTAGGGGTGCTGGGTGAAATAGGATGTCTGTTCAAATATGAATTTCAGATAAATAATGGATAATCTTTTAGTATAATTTGGGACATAGACTAAAAATTTGGGATACGCTAAAAAAAGTTTTATTCAAAAAAATGTTTTATTCATTTTTTTGTCTGAAATTCAAATTTAACGGAGCCCTCTCTATTTTTCTGTGTTAAATTTGACAACCTTGGTTCCAATCAACATGTAAGAAGGCCTTATCAATCTGCCTACATAAATTTGCCACTAAAGAGAAAACAAAAGGTGAGTTCTCCCAGACCAGGAAGTCCTAGTCACTGACCCCACTGGCCACCCCCATCGACTATGTCCTACTCTCAAGTCCAGAAAGAAGTAGTCCCTTTTATGCTAAGAAGATACCAGTTACTTCCTTCATCTGACTGAAATTTTCCCTTGTCTTCCCCTTGACTCTTAATTAGGTAGGAGGAGAAAATTGGAAGGAGATTGAGTATTTCAGCCAATACCAAAATGTACAAGTTGCAAAGCAAACAGTGATAAACAGAGTGGCTTGTGACAGAGAGAAATTATTCACAAATTTTCTTACTCTCCTCATGATTAATTTATTTTGGCAGACAGTGGAAGAAGACATTTCCTTCTATTTTAGTATATTTCTGAATCTAGTTGGTGGGGAGGGAAGAACAAGTGTTTGAGAGTCTTGCAAAGTAATTTCAAATCTAGCCTCCAGCACACAAAAGTTGCCTGAGCTCTGTTTCTCAGTATTTTGATCTGTACAATGGAACAATAATGCAGTACCAGCCCTAGCATATTCTTGTGAGGGTTAACTGGTATGACATAGGAAAAAACTTTAAATGCTGGGTTTTAGTTCTCTTTCTCTTTCTCCTTCTGAATTTTTAACAGTCTTCCAATGGTCTATTCATTCTTTCATCTTTTTATTTTTTAATATAGAGTTAAGGTCCTGCTTTCCTTCACTCTCTCCACAAGGCTTCCTCCTTGGGGAAATGATTGTGGCCCAGGATTACCTGTTTGGACATCCTCTCTCTGCTCTCTAGCTATAGTCATCCTCACCCTCATGTGTGTCTGCCCTATAATCCTCATCTTTGGGTCTGAATCATTGTATTTTCAAATCTGTAGGTATTAAAATAGTCTGGTTTATATATGCCTAATATTTTAGAAGAGAATGCCTAAAATTATTAACTGTTGCTCTCTGAGTTCAGAAGTAATGGTTAGTGGTCACTAAATGTTATAGAGTTGTGAATACTTCCAAATTTTAAGCTTTAAGTATACATTAAGTTTATGACAAAAAAGGTTTTTTTAAACTTAGTAACAGAAAGATTAATGAATTACTAAAGATCTCATAGCCAATAGGAGGCAGAAATGGACCTTGAACGTTGCACTTCTGACTCCAAGTGCTGGGCTTATTTCTCCCTAGTATGTTGTCTTTCTGTCTTGTTCCACTTGCCCTGGTGATCTTACAGTATATAATTATGAATATTCAAAAGTGAATACACCCTGTCTCTCCTAATAGATCATAACATCCTTGAGAACAGGAGTCATGCCCTGTACTTGCAAAAGATGGTGTCAGACACATACTAAGTGCTCAGTAAATGTGGGTTGACTGAATGATTCCCTATTAACATTAATTTTTCATTGTCTTTTCCAAACCCATCTAGTTGAGAAAAATGTGAAACTATTCATTTCCTTTGCTTGTCTATTAGCATATGTCCATACAGAAGATTTTGGTCTTTGTTATCAGGACTGCCTCACTTCTAACATCTGCTTCCACCATAGCTAAATGCCACTTTCACATGCACAATATCCTCATGTGGACACTCAGAGAGGTGTGCTGCCTTAGAGATAATCTGCTCTGCATCCTGCCTGAAGCCTGAGTGCCTTTACATGCTCATCCAACTTCTGCCTAAAGAAGATTAGTACCAGGGATTTGTGATTTGGCAAGGCCATTTAGAATACAGCAAACGATTAGAATGTGTTTAGTAAATTAGCCTGAAACCAGCCTCTCTCCCTTCCACACTGTTCATAGGTAGAGACTATGGACTCACAGAAATTCTCATCTTTTCTATTTTAGGACTGCCTTTCAAATGTTTTTAGACATATCAGGACCTCGTCAATGTTCCTCTTTCTTTCTTTTGGCTAACATTGTAAAACAATAAGCCTCCTCCTCAATTCCCATCTTCATCTAACTTTTAATATCTTGCATTTGGTATCTTGAAGTAATGTGAGTGTATTAGCGTAACACCAGCTGCTGTAACAAAGAGATCCACATATATAACGTCTCAAATACAGACGTTTATTTCTCTCTCATGTGACTGTCCAAGGCAGGTGTTCCTGGCTGGCAGGTATCTTTTCTCCACTTGGTGTTTTTGATGCCATAATCTTCACATCACCTGGCTCTCTGATCTCCTAGGGTTTCATTAGCATTGTTTGCATCCAACAGATAAAAGGAAAAAGAGGGGTGTAAAGAAGATACACCTGCTTCTTAAAAATTCTTTCCTGGATGAGATTATCATCACTTCTGCTTATATTCTAAGGAAAAAGAAATCACATGGTCACCTCTGAATGCAAGGAGGGAGTGGAAATGGCCCTGGGAGGTATGATCTCCTCCAGGGTTGTCACTTCCCTGCAACAACGTTACATTACTGAAAGACAGAGAAAATATTTTTGTGGACAGTACCATCTCTGCTATGGTGTAAGGGGAAATCAGATTCGGCAACAGGGTAGCAAAGTGCTTTGAGCCTCAGGTAACAAGGATGGCTCACTTATCACATAGGCCTCTGTCTTGAACCCAACTGGGCCACCATTGCTCTTACCATCACCCTCGTCCAGGGTTTTCTACTCTGTTCCATTGAAAGACTTGCCCATAATTTGATGTACCCCTAAGTAAGGAAAACTGCTGCTAATTATTCTGACACAGTGATCTTCTGACATATACCAACTTCTGAGATTTTAAAATTTGAAAAGAAATGCATCTTAGAATCACACTGTATGGTATCTACTGTCTCTCTTTCACACACACACACACACACACACACACACACCCCGACAGCAATATGTGCCTCTTTCTTTGTCGTTTTATTCCTTCTGTTTCAGAACTTTCGTGTATTATTCCTTTTATCCAATATACCTACCGCACATAGGTAACTGATTTAGCAATTTAGGACTCTCCAAATCACAGGACACTCATTGATCTGTTCTGCCAACCTTATGTTATAAGGAGTCTGACTTGAGACTGGGATTTAGTGTGTTTGAGTTTCACTCCCTTATCACTGGAGAGTTAGCCATATTGAGCTACACAATGGCAATGGGTACGGCTGATGAAAGTGTCCTGAGAGTTTGATACAAAACTACATGAATAATATTTTCTCTCATGTTTAGTTCATTAAAATCAAACCACACAAGCAATCAGGTCATAAACTTTGAACTTTGATGATAAAGGTAATGGTGAATTCCAAAAATAGAACAATGCTTTGGCAGAAAAAGAATTGGAAACTTTCTTTCAGCAACATTTTGCAGACCATGAAAAGGTCTCTTCGAGCCTCAAAGATATTCTCTCAGTGGTCTCTTGTGGGCCATATAGGTCTCACTATAAATCACCCCATGAGACCGAGGTGTGGAAGGATCCAGTAAAGTGCAGATACGTTATCTGTGAGGAGCAATTTCCTATGAAACTAATTCTTTTATCAGCCAAGTCAATAAATATTTATTGAGAAAGATCTATGTGAAAAGGCACACTTTTAGGTGTTGCTTTGAGTCATGGGAGGAGGGAGTTTCAAGCCAAGAATGTTGTAAGGAGAAGGCAGGGCTGAAGTAAGGCTCTCTGGGCAGTGATGGGGAAATGTTACCCCCGTGTGCCCAGGTGGGCAGTGGAGTTCACTCCAAGGTGAATGGCACTATTGTTTTTATTGAAGTACTGTTGATTTACAATGCTTCAGGTGCACAGCAAAGTGATTAGGTTATACATATATATCTATCTATTATTTCTCAGATTCTTTTCCATCATAGGTTCTTACAAGATATTGAGTATAGTTCCCTGTACTATACAGTAGATCTTTGTTGTTTATCTACCTTATATATAGTAGGGTGGATCTGTTAATCCCAAATTCCCAATTTATCCCTCCCCGCCCCTTGCCCCTTTAGTAACCCTAAATTTGTTTTCTTCAAAAAACTCAAGCAGCAAGGTCTGCAGACTTTCTTTTAATTAGGTTAAACAATCTGTAGATATCAAAGCATCCTTGCATTCACTAGCAGAAATTTATGACCCAAGATAGGTCATATGTTTAAAAAGCTAAAAAGCAAAGTAAGCAATGTAGAAGCTGCCTGTAAGTCAGCAAAGAGATGGGAGAAGAGAGGAAACAAACAATATAAATCTCTAAGATGCTAACCACACCCATGAAAACAGAAGCAACAAAGAAACAAAAACTGATTTCTTTAAATTATGCACAGTTCCCAACTTCATGGATATGAGCTGAATCTTAAAACTGGAAAATGCCCCACTTCTCTTTTTTTAAGAGGAGAGAGATAGACACTGTTACCCTCTGATTTTCCCTCTTGCTGAGTCACCATTTATTTGTTCAGCCACCTATATGTTCTCAAAGCCTACTGTTTACAGCAGAGGCCAAAGGCTTCCAAAGGAACCCTGAAAATGGCTGTACAGCCATAACAAGTGACGAGAACTCATTGTTTCGGACAGAAAAACAACTCAGGAGCTGCCTGTCATTTCCACTGGAGCCTTTTGGAAAGTTTTCCTTCAAAGGGTATTGTTGAGGGAGCAGATGAGAGCCCAAGAGGCTTGTGGAATGTAAGCCCTGGTTTTTGAAGTTACTTTTTCCTGTGGGCTGATTTTTTAGAGTTTGATTTTACTTTTAAGAGAGGAAATACGGAGCCAGCCTCCACTCACACTTTAACTCATTTACCAGAAGGAAGTCAAATCGGAAAGCAATTGACTTGCCTCAGAGGCCCTGGGTTGGCATGAGGGTGAGGGAGATGGGGCAGTGGGGGAGGGAGGAGAGAAAGAGAAGGAAAGAGAAGGAGACTGAAACTCCAGGCTACAAGAAGAGCCTATAAACTTTTAATCCCTCAAAGCACTGCAAAATGATTAAACTCACCTATTTCATACCTGCCTTGGAAAGAATGCGGATACGTGGAAAAAGAGGAAATTTGGAAACTCACAGAATTGCACTTCGGACATCATGAAACATTCATTTGGGATTCAGAGGGCTGATCCCACTTAGTATGTTAAACATCTATGGGTTCTGGCTGCAGAATTGGAGGAGACGGTTCTAAGCAGTTATAAAGCAGAACCCTGTCTCCTGTTTTTCCGCAGGGAGGGAACTAAGAACAATTCAAAGTAGTGGATGGTTTCTGGAAGGACAGGTCTGCAAAAGGAGCATTAAAGGGCATTCCTTAGGGTAGCTGAGAATTTTCCTGGGTTGTATTCTGCTGATATATGCTCAAGGCAGATTTCACAGATGTGTGGGGAGGCTCTAAAGGCATTTCTTACAAATTTCACCTGGTTTCAGGAATGGTTCCTCCCCCCATTTCATGTCATTATGTTGGGTAGGATTAAGAAGGTTAACATAAGGGATATGTGCATATTTTATGGGACCATTTACCCAGCACTAAGAGAGGTGAGTTCCCGTCCCAGCTTCACTTTTGTGATGGTTTTAGTTTGTCCTCTAACAATTTCAATATGCATTTCCAAAAAATTTGAAAATACCACTCAATATAGTCTTACACTTCTTTTACTTTTAAAATGTTTTTCCTTTGTTTTTTAAGTGATAGTGTAGTTAATGTAACTGTTTCAATAGATAATTAGGCACAGAGTAGAATAAGCATCTGGAAACTCAGTACACCAGTGACAAAAGGAGATGATGAAGGAAAACTAAACAATTGCCTGGCCAATAGAAATATGTAGTAAAATTGGGATTATTAAATGGTCTTCTGTAAGAATAACAATCCAAAGACTTTGCATTTCTATAGCATCATTATCATCATTATTAAGATTTTTATTATTGGGTCGATCCTATGAAGAGCCAAAGAAAATAAACTACTATCTGGGAGTAATTTGTTCCCCCATATGATGTGAATTAAATTTTCTTGGAGAACAGTGTCCCACTCTGAAAACTGGGAAGAGATCATCTCTAGGGAATCTATTCTAGCATGAGTTCAACAGCAGAGGCAGCAGCCAGGAAAACAGGAAATTGTGAGGCCAGCCTTTAACCAAAGGGAGTACCAGTCTCCCGCAGCTCACAGAAGCTCCTCTGACTTACAGCACATTTCCAAGGTATTGCAACCTCTCCAGGGCACCTGATGGGCTAAATTAGTCCAATATTTACTGCAGAGATTGGGAACGTCCAGTTTTTCCAGGAGTGGCACCGTAGAAAAAGCAGGGACTTGATATCCTATGTAAGTTTCTGGCACATTATCTGAGCACACAGTAGGGGAGGAGGAAGCAAGAAGCAGTTTCTTTCCTTCTTACAGCTAGGCTTTCACTTCTCTTACCTCCCCTAAGAAAGTCTCAGGACCCTCTCTACCCAATATATGCCTTATACATGCTCACCAAGTCTAAATGATCACATTACAACCCTGTCACTGGCACAAACACCATCGATTCATGGCTGATGGTCTAAAGGTCAAGAGCAGAGGATTTATCATGAAACCACCTCCACCACTTATTAGCTGTGTCACCTTGCATATATCATACAACAGTCCCAATGCCTTCATTTTCTCTTCTGAATGGGATGCTGCTTAATTTAAATTAAATAGCATGGAGCAGAGCATGTGACTCAACATAAATACCCATACATAGTAGCTTTAATATTATTTAATGCAATATTATGGAATGGCATGTAAGCCCTTTAGCCTTGGTAAATTGCTTCATTGGACAAAATCTTCCCAATGCACGAGGTACTTTAAATTGGGCATGTCGAAAGAGCTTATTGTTTTATTAAGTATCTTTTGTTTGCATTCACTAAAACCAACTTGGTCTATCTTCAGTGAAAGAAAAAAAGAGATGATGAGGTGAAGGCATGGAATTTTTAAGTAGCAGTATTTCTTAGAATCAGAGTAGCTGGATCTCCAAGGATAATGTTAAATTTAAAATTTTAAGTTTTCTAGTAGCCACAGTTTAAAAAAAAGAGTAAAAGGAAATAAGTGAAATTAATTTTAACCCAATATATCCAAAATATTTTAATACGGAATAAGTATAAAATATTAGTGAGATAGTTTACTTTTTGCATACTCAGTTTTTGAAATCTGGTGTGTATTTTACACACTACAACTCAGTTTAGACTAGCCCATTTCAAGGGCTCAGTAGCTACAGGCAGTGAGTGACTACCACATTGGAAAGCAGCTCCAGTGGCTCCTGGAAGCAAGCACTAGAGATGGAGTAACCAGGTAGCAGTTCAGTCTCTCTGCTTGATTCCCTTTGCCCTCTGCCCATATTCTTCTCCCTTTGGGACCAACTTTCTCTGATCTTTCTGTGCATGCTTAAAACAGCTGACGCACAGAGCAAGAGTATTTAACACTGCCTAAGATATAGCCATATATCTTAGATGCTAACTATAATCCAAATCCCTAATCCATCAGGAAAAGGAGTCTGATTGACGTAACTTGTCACATGTTCACCCCAGTTCCTATCAACTATGGGGAAGAGAGGGCGGGAAGAAGTATAAGCATCATGGTTATCAGAGTTTGAAATATGTAGCTTAAGCTTTCCATAACGCACTGATTGACGATTCTCTGATATCCTTCCACTGGTAACATTTTCTGCAGACAAAGGCACCTCTCCTTCAGGAATAATGGTTAAAGTAAGTTGGTGCTTGATCTTTTTTTAATTTAATAGAAGACATTGGGCAGAGCCTATGAAATTAATATCGTGTATCAGGGGTGATCAAATGTTCATTTATTTATTTAAAGCAAGATAGTAAATATTCTAGGCTTTATGGATCAAGAAACAAAATTGACAATACTATATAGGTACTTGTGTAACTATTTAAAAATGTTAAAAGCATTTTCACTCACAGGCCATGCAATAATAGGTGACAGGCCAGATTTGCTGTACAGACCATAGTGTGGAGACCCTGTCGTACATAATTTTCTCTCTGTCATACAGTGCATTGTGATAGTCTCCAGGTTTAAATCTGGTTCTTTGATTGCCCCATGAAAATCTATAACAGCCCCTAATGTTAAGTAGCACGATTAAATTCAGCTTTGCTGTTCAGAAATTAAAAAGAAAGAGACTGTGCCAGATGAAGCCAAGTGATCCCCGTCATTAAGTGGGCCAGGCTCCCTCCTGCTGCTTTCAGGTTCCCTGCAGTTTGGGCCTTTGAAAGGACATTTGTCTGTTACACATGGAAGATACCGCTATTGAGGAAACTCACATCCTAAGAGAGAAGGCCTGGGCACACAGATCCTGGCTTACCCCCAGGGGAGCTATTGCTCTAACTTTCTCACTGGCAATTACTCTCACGAGTAATGAGTCAAGCTACTTTCCAGGACAAGTAGGAGTTTAAGAGTATGTTCTATACTTATGTGTCCTTTATCTTAGCCACAGAATTTAACCTCTCTAAATCCATATTCCATTATATAAAAGAGTTGTGATACTTACTTAACAGCGTGGCTGTAAGGAGAAAATGACTCATGCAAATGAATCACTTAACACCTTGCTTCACATATATTAAACCAGTGAGTATATGGTGGGAGTGAGGATGCAGTGATGACAGTGATGGTGATGATGATATGATGATGATGATGATGGTTGTAATGATTAAACTTCAGAGGTTCAAACCCAAGAGTTTCTCCTAGTAACACATGAAGTCACCTTCAGGGATCTAGGTTTCAAGTTTCTCTTCCCCATCAGCAGGCATGCTAATATTTGATTCTAACTGATATAATTTAGATCTGGAATTGCCACATCAGTCTCCATTCCACACATTTCCTGTCACTCCCCCTTCAGATATTCTAGTGAGGGGCAGCATTTCCCAGCAATGTGTTCCAAGAAAAACTAGCTCCATAAGCTAGGTGTTTTACACACACACATACACACATGCATGTGTGAGCACACACACAGATGCACACGCCATACCTATACAACTTTTATGGACAAACAAGTTTGGGAAACATTGAGCTAAATAAAGTTGAACATATTTCCAAAGAAGACTTTTAAAACACTTTTACCATGACAATATCCATTGTGACATTCTGTGAGGGAATTAAAAGAATATTATTTCCCAAATGTATTTCACAGCGATTACCTTGCTTTCCCTGAGTTGTTTGTGGTGCCAGCTTTCCATGAAATACATGTTCAAAATGATGATAATGTTAACAAGCATTTATTGATCAATTAATACACGCCATGCTCTCTGCTAAGAACTATTATTTCATTTGACTCTCAGAATAATCCTATGTGGCAGGTACTATTCTTGTACCAATTTACAAATGAGCAAACCCCTCAGAAAATGTACATTCCCAAGCCCAGACAATAGAACCCAGATTTGAAGGAAGTAACCTGAATCCAGAGCCTGTGCTCTTGATCCACGTTAAGTATCAAAACATTGAGAAAACCCGTACGTGGTGTTCTATAGTCCAGATTAAGAGCTTGATGAAGGATCAGAGGGTGAATGTAAATGTTTCGCTCTCATAATAACAACTTCCAAACTTTGCTTTCTTTCTTTTTAAATAGCAAGTTCCTCAGACTACATTTTTTGTCAGTATGAGGTTCATCCCACTTTCGTCCTGAACCACTAGACTATTGGATTCAGATTCCCAGAGTAAATGGCTTCTACTTGGATTGATGGCTGTCTGCCAGAGTCCTTATGACATAAGATCATATTCTTAGAGGCATACATCCCTCCCTTCAGGCACTGGCTCTACCACTCAATTGCTGTGAGACCTTGAAAAACTTATAAAACATCTCAAAGGCTCAGTTTCCCCATATATAAATTGAGGTTAATAATTTTTTTTTTTTAAAGGAAAGGTTTGAACTTTTTTTTTTTAATTTTTATTTATTTATTTATTTATTTATTTTTGGCTGTGTTGGGTCTTCGTTTCTGTGCGTGGGCTTTCTCTAGTTGTGGCAAGTGGGGGCCACTCTTCATCGCGGTGCGCGGGCCTCTCACTGTCGCGGCCTCTCTTGTTGCGGAGCACAAGCTCCAGACGCGCAGGCTCAGTAGTTGTGGCTCACGGGCCCAGTTGCTCCGCGGCATGTGGGATCTTCCTAGACCAGGGCTCGAACCCGTGTCCCCTGCATTGGCAGGCAGATTCTCAACCACTGCGCCACCAGGGAAGCCCAAGATTAATAATATTTTTGAATGAGTATACACACGTAAATTTTAACGGCATTCAATAAGTTAATATTTGCATATAGCATAGTAGAATATTTGATCTATAAATAAGTCTTATGTAAGCATCAGTTAAATAAAATAAATAAATAAATAAAGTTTTTAAAGGCACATAGTAATCATTTACTAATGTTAGATATCATTATTATTATTGTTGTTATTATATTAGCGAAATACATAAAATTTTATCAATTACAGATAATCACGAAATTCATAATTTTGCGTTTTTTAATAGAGAATACTTGTACCCTCAAATCTTAGTTCCTTATATACCAGGAAATTATAGTTTCCTGGAAACATCAATCATTATTAGAGCAGTTGAGAACCAGGAAATAAAGAAAAGAAACCCCTCGATCCTAAAATAACTGCTCAGATCCCTTGTACTGAAAGTTTAGTATTTTGTGGAATAGGAGAATATTCTCTTCATTCACACACAAGACTAATTTTTTTTAGTCATCTGAATTCTCATAGCTCAGCAGATTAGAAACAGTAAATTAAAAGGCAGATGGATATAAGAAGCAAGCATACCTACCCTAGCAGTGACAGTTGACAGACAATAAAAAAAGAAAAACAAAACCTACTCTATTAGAACTTAATGCAATTACTAATTGCCATAATGCTCATTTTGTGTCATTGAAAAAATGTTACATTTTAATCTGTACTTTTCAGAAAACATGAAGTTAGTTATACAGTGTATAAACATTTCTTCTGAGAGCAATTGAAAAAGTTTGGTTAAACTTCAGTTACAGAGAAACTTCACATTTATTACTTCAAATTGCCATGTAATGAGGTGTCACTATATTTGATTTAGGTGATTAAATCTTGACTTTGAGGTCACTGGTTTACAGTTTAAGCTGTAACATTTTTGCTTATTAAATAAAATAATGATTGAGCACTTTACCTGTATAAAATCCTATTGGGTCATTATCTGGAAAAAAATAAGATTTATTTAAGCATAAACCAAATATCTAGAAAAGGTGCTCTTATAGAAACAAGGTTCATAAAATGGGTAAGTAAAATATACTCCTAGCAATGCTGGGAGTGTGGAGTGGAGCTTGGAAACCCATTCATTGAAAACTGAAATTTTACCTTGTTAGCAGGTTTCTATAGGCTCAGATTACGATGGGTTAAATTGACCTATAAATGTCAAATTGCTATACAATAATTATTATGCATATAGAAATTTAGAGTTTGCAGTATATGTTTTAGCCATTAATTCATTTGATTTATACATAATAATATTTATAACAATAATAACTGCAAGAACAAAAATGGCTATATATGGAACACTAACCTAAAATTTTATATGGATTATCTCACTCATTACTTTGAAAAATCCTAAATGATTTTTAAAAATCCTATTATTTTACCTAAGAAGAAAATGAGGTTTAGAGAAATTAGGTAACTAGTCACACAGCTAATTATTTGCAAAGAATGCCATTCCAACATAAGTACCAGGGTCTAAATCACAATGCACTATCCGTTCCAAAAACTCTAAGTGCTGGAAGTTTTTACTAAGATCATTTATAAGAAAAGCAATCTCAGAGAAGTTAAAAAATTGCCAAGATTACTCAGCAAAGAAGTCTAGGGTGAAACTCAAGCCTTTTGACTATTGATCCCATGTTTTGTTACCATCCTACTCTGTCTTTTTTTACTTCCTATTATTTCAAGGAGGCACATTATGGTTCAAAATTCTTAACTTAAAAAAAAAAAAAATCCACAGGAATAAATCCCCACAGTCTAGCTGCAAAGTGCCAAGCAAAGTGATCTCTAGGGTTTATGGGTGAGAACCCCCAAACCAAAAATGGGAAAGTATCTTGGTCAATGGCAGCTGATAAGTCTGGGATTTTCCAGCCAAAAAGCCTGACTCACAAACTTTGAGGCTTTTGTTCTAACTGGAGAAGCACACTCTTCTCTATACCTGATCCCAGATCATCTTTCCTGAGCAGACAGTTGACATCAAAGCATCATTTATATAAGAGTGGGAGGAAGCAGCGCTTAGTGTCTCCGGCCTGTTCCTCCTGCTACAAATACTTCAGAAGAAATGTCACTCTCTAAGAGGAAATTTATAGTCTGAGAACCTAGTTTGAAAGTAATAGAAAAAAAAGTTAACATAATATAAAACATAGTCCCCCCCTTTCCCTTTGTGGAAACCAACGTCTGCTCTGAACGCTTTGGTTGACTTACTTCCCAGATGACTGGGATGGACGGAGCTCCCAGTGGTCATTAAAGCTGCCCAGGCTTTGGAATGATTCATAGCCCGTACTCCACCTTCCCAAAGATCCTTAGCAAAAGTCATAGACTGAAAAAAAATCAGTGGCTGGGAAGTAGGTTACCATTTCTGAAGAGGTATTCCCTCACCATCTTATGTAATTAAGACAAAAAACTAGGCTGTTCATTGAAAAGTCCACTGTGATAGGTTTCGATGTTTAGTTATGACATTCATCACCATTTGCCTTTGACTAAGAGAAATCCTGCCCTATTTCTGGAGGCAAGTAAACCTCAAGGTTATATTAAATAGTGCTTCTGGACTAGCTAAAAACAGCATGGACTCCAGCTAGGTCAGTTCGTTAAAGAGGTCTTCCTGCAGCTCAGCAGCAGGGGTCTGTACCGTGGCAGCAGCAGCAACAGTGGTGGCGTTGCCATAGCCTGGGCACCTCTGTGTGAGTCCACGTGATGAAGGAAGAAATGGGGAATCCTGTTTCTGCTAAAGCCAGAAAGGAAAGAAAAGAGGCTTCCAAATGAAGGATGCTCTCATTTTCTTCCTCTCTTCAGCTCTTTACAGGGGGCAAGTGGGGAGAGGAAGAAACAAAATTAAATTTCCAAACTATAATAACTGTCTGCAAATTAACACTTAAAAGGTCTCGATGATTTTCTGGAAGAGAAAGAACTCTTATTTAAATTAAATCCGATTATTTGTAATATAATTTTTATCATATTGGAACGACTTACTGTGAATTCACACATTGCCTTACGTTAACCTTTGTTATTTCATTATTATATCATTTGTTTTGATGTTAATGAAGAAGAATTTTTACATGAATGAATTTTTACATGAATTTTTAAATTGTGATTATTCCTCTTCAGATAAGTTTTGAAGCTAGGGATACTTGTTTATTTGTTTCCCAGAGCACTAGATCCTGTGTTCAGGTCATGCAGATTTGCAAACTTTGAGGTATGTTCTGGGCATTGTTACATTAAGTGTATAATTCCATAAGTACTTTGAGGAGTTCCTTTGGCTCATTTAATAATGTTTTCCAAAAATGTTATCCTAGGTATAGAGAGCAGTTTTAAACAAACTGTATTCATTATGCAACATCTCAACTTTATATTATAAATTCCATGGTGGTTAGGATCAATTTATTTAGTTATTTTTGTGTAATATTTAGCCAAACACAAGGACGGTTATATGTTTATTGTACATTTTTCAATAATTAGGATGGGGGCTTCCCTGGTGGCTCAGTGGTTGAGAATCTGCCTGCCAATGCAGGGGACACGGGTTCGAGCCCTGGTCTGGGAAGATCCCACATGCCACGGAGCAACTAGGCCCGTGAGCCACAATTACTGAGCCTGCGCGTCTGGAGCCTGTGCTCCGCAACAAGAGAGGCCGCGACAGTGAGAGGCCCACGCACCACGATGAAGAGTGGCCCCCGCTTGCCGCAACTAGAGAAAGCCCTCGCACAGAAATGAAGACCCAACACAGCCATAAATAAATAAATAAAACCCAAAGTTTAAAAAAATAATAATAATAATAATTAGGATGGATTGGTAGCCTGTCTCTTCCTGAAGGTGAAAAATATATATGTATATATACCTCTGTAACAAATATTTATTCTGCTAATCAAAAGGTAGATAATCTTACATTAAGATAAGTAATATTTTGCCAAAAAAGAATGCTATCAAAAAAAGTTTACCACCCCATGATCAACACTGCTTAAGACCACACTTCAGGATGGATCTATAAGAACACTGAATGTAAGCCCCATGAGGGCAGAGAACTTTGCTTCACTTACTGACGTTTCACGAGCTCCTAGAATAATCCCTGACATAAAGTTAGCACTCAATTAAACACAAGTTGAACTGAATTGAATTTTTTATCATTCTCTTTCAATCCAGATACAAATGCACAGGATTTTGTGATCCAACTCGCTCTCTCTCTCTCTCTTTCTGTCTCACACACACACACACACACACACACAAAGAGTTGGTACTTTTTCCTCCACAGGGACCTTTGGAACGACTCTCGACCCTGCTTTTTCTGACACCTACCCTTTTTCACCCTTTTCTTTATTTTTCAACTACTTTCACATCCTTTTAATGACACTTCGATGCTTAAATTAGCCAGAATTGGTATCTGTAGCTTGCCTCAAAGAACCTCATGGAAATATTAATTTCATCTCAAACTATCAGTCTCATAACTCTATTCAATAAATGGGACAATCCAGGACCATTGTTGAAAGGAGGAGTGTGTGTGTGTGTGTGTGTGTGTGTGTGTGTGTGTGTGCATGCGTTGGGGAAAGGGGTTGCTTTTTGTTTTGTTATTTCAGTTTTTAATGCCACCCAAATTGGATTACATTGCTTACAACCACCTGGGTGGGAAATGAGCAGCCTTACTGAATAATATCTGGTTATCGGTTAGACTTAGAGACGTGCCATATGGCTGCACATTAATTGCTCATAATGATGCTTTAACTATAAATAATTGAAGTAACCAGGCCTTGGAGTGCTCTTAATTTACCTTCCAATCACTGCAGGCATTCTCCCTGCTTTCTCCCCACACATATATCCCTTCCCCTCACCAGTCCATTCTTCTGGCCAGAATTTCAGCCAGTCAAGGAAGGAAGCAAGCAGAGGCCCCAACAGCCTCCATTTTCCTGCTCATCCCTTTGGAAGGTAGCTGTTCCCATTCCTTAGAGGTCAGTCGCACAGAAAGTCTCTGAAGCCAGCCTAGTTAAACGGCCAATATCCTTTTACGAACAGAAAGTACATGCAGAATAGCACATGGGCTAGATCCTATGCTTTCGGATCACTGTGTTCTGCCTAGAAATCATCAAAGGCTTTTTATACCAGGAAAGTAACTACAGAGCCTGCTGTGTGCACAGGGTTTTCCTTGAGTAATTGGATATCATTATAGAATCAGGACTTTTCAACAGGGGGTCATGACCCATGAGTGGGACTTAAAATAGATTTAGTGGATTGAAGCCAGCATTTTGTTAAATGTAACTAAAATGTTTAGAATTAGATTCTGTTGCTCTGAAGGAAAAAAAAAAAAAGAATCCTCATTTCATTTAAACTTCACAGAGTAGGCAAAGCTGAAACCAGGTATACGGGTGTTCTGAGCTTACAACGAACACAAAGTGTGCCTTGAAGTCAATTTTGGAACCGGTGACGCGGCTCACAGACATGTGTTAATACTACTGTCTGCTCTCCAGAAGCACCTTATTCTTAGAAGGATCTGGCTGACCAGGTGAGAGCCTCAGCTGTCCTGTGCTGCTAGAAGAGTGAATGTGCTGGAAACATGTAAATCAGATAGGAAATCGATAAACTTTGTGTATCATTATTTGCATTTTTGTGCCTTGGGGTAAGTATTGGATTGCCCTTTCCAGGTATGGATCTGGAAGTGAGTGTTAGTATTACCCTTATTTTACAAATGAAACACCTGAGGCTCAAGTGGTTGGATAACTTGGCTAAGTTCACATAACTAGGAAGCAGCAGAGCTTAGAGAATTATCACTACAATGCTACACTGCTTCTTTGTGAAGCCCCCCGCGGGGGTCAAGTCTGTATCCTTGAAGCAAAGCATCCCACTCTACCCAGCTATCCAAAATAGCTCCATCAGTGCATCCAGAGCAAATGGTCTCAGCTCAAGAGCAAAATGGGTGAAGGAATTGGGTCCCAGACATTTCAATGCCCAGAGCCTCTTCTTCCTGAGCTGATTTCTTTCCATTTTGCCAAAAAGAACTGCCTAGTGTAGGGTAATCATAATTTCATGTAGAAGTTTTGCTGAAACTTTGGGTAGTCTTTATGAGTTCTAGCTCTATTGAACTTCCCAACATTTCTTGTCTTTTAACTCCTAGATCTAATACAAAACTATTTCATTCCCAGTTTTAGTCTCACTGTTCTCATGTATTAAATATTCTATTTTTAATTTGCCTACTGAACGCACTTGTCTATGACAGCTTAAAAATGCCATGGCTGAATGACACCTAATAGACTGAGAAAAAAATAAATCTGAACTATTGAAAACAGCCAGCTTTTGAAAAATATATATCGTAAAATCACTCTCTTAGAATGCCCTGGGGAGCAAATTAGATAGATGGCTAGAGCTCAATAAAAACAACTTTGAAATGTATTGGGACCGGGTTATTACAGACTTCTGCTGCTTACAGCTGGCATATTTCCTCTTTATTGTAAATTGTAAGTTCAAGCTACAAATACTTCCTATTGACCTGAATTTAGTTGCACTTGAGGGTCCTCCTGTCTTGACTGCCAGCCGCCTGCAATATCTGTTACAGGGATTTGGTAAGCTTTCATGATGACTCAGACTTTTTTTTTTCTACTAAGCCATGTTTTGCGTTAGACAAGTGGATTTTATTTTATGATGTTTTTAAGATCCTAGAGGGGTAAGAAAACAGAAAACAAACAGAAAGGTGATGTGGCACAAAGATAATCAGTTGAGTCAGAAATGCAAGGAAAGTCAAGTTCAGACTTTTGTTCCTTGCTACACCCATTCTCCTTCCCACCTTGGTACCCCCATAATTCTTGTCCCCTTTCTCTCTTTTCTTCACCACAGTCTTCTATATGCTTTCTTTCCTTTCTTCCCCAACTTCAACGCTGAGATTGAAAAGAATATGTCCCACTGGGGTTAGTATTGCAACATTGAGATGGAAGCAGAGAACAAACTGCTCACTGAGTCCCCATTTCAAGGTAAACATCCATTTAGTTATGAATGTTAGTCCTTCTTAGTTATGAGACTGAACAGACCGCTAGCCACACTGTGCTATGGTTCAAAATGTGGAACCATCAGTATGGGAAGCAATACAGCACTGCAGATAAGAGTTCCAACTTCGAAATCAGATGAACTGGGCTTAAATTGTACTTCCAGTGTGACTTCAGACAGGTTACTTAACTTCCCTAAACCTCATTTACAACATAAGGAAACAAGAGCATCTACTTAGAGTTGTGTGAAAATTAAATGAGCTTAGAGATGTAAAATGTTTAGTAAATGGCCTATTATGAGCACTCACTATATGTTATTTTATTATCATATTACTACTACTACTGCATCAAGTCCAAACTGAGAGGTGGGAAAAGGGTAAAGGTGGAGCTAGCCATAACAGCGAGTCCACTGATGGGAGGCAAGATGGAAATAATTATGGAGAAGGCAGAGAAAAGTGGAACTCAGAGCTATATGTGTATGTGGGCTGCGGGTCAGATGATGTGGGTGGATTGAGAGAACGTTTGCTTGAGAGAGACTTAGAGGAAGGAGCCCTGGGCTCTTCCAGGTCACATGCTAACCGATTATATGGCCTTAGACAGGTCACAGGCTCCCTGCCTCTCCCTCAGCTCAGCAAATGTAAAATGTAAGGGTTGGCTAAACATCCCTGTAAGGCCCCTTTCAGCTGTTCAATAATGTGGCACACACTTGAGAGTTAGATTTAGTAAAGAGATGGAGAATCCAGAGGCAGAGGAGGAAGGACCACTGCAAGGTGGAGAGAGGAGGTGGAAGAGGCAAAATGCAAAGGAGGATGAGGAAACTGGGAGGTAAAGACAGATCCAGAAGAAAAATAATAAAAAACTGGGGGCAATTTTCCCTAATTTTCTTGTATGCTAGAGCATTTGTAGAAGGAATTATCCCACATGGGTATAAGCTCCTCAAACATCCAAAAGTGTGTAAGGAGCTTCCCTCGTACTACTAATTGTCCTCATAAAACATTGTGGGCGGGCTTCCCTGGTGGCGCAGTGGTTGAGAATCTGCCTGCCAATGCAAGGGACACGGGTTCGAGCCCTGGCCTGGGAAGATCCCACATGCCGCAGAGCGACTAGGCCCGTGAGCCACAATTACTGAGCCTGCGCGTCTGGAGCCCGTGCTCCACAACAAGAGAGGCCGCGATAGTGAGAGGCCCGCGCACCGCGATGAAGAGTGGCCCCCGCTTGCCGCAACTACAGAAAGCCCTCGCACAGAAACGATGACCCAACACAGCCATAAATAAATAAATAAATTAGCTTTAAAAAAAAATCGTGGGCGTTATATATGGTATTACGCAGTGACCTTAGGTTAAGCCAAGGCCATGCAGACGCACACACACCCACACAGACATGTTTCTGGAAAATACACTATCCCTATCCCAATCAACCATCCTCACCTAATAATATTAGGCTCAATTATTTAAATTGAAGTCGTCAAAACTTCTAGTCAATTAAATTTTCTGTATAAATACAAATAGGATTTAATGCTTCTCAGCTTGCTGGTTCTAAATAAAAGGTTCCAGAACAACATTTTAAAATATCATCCCACTAAAATAACCCTGAATATTTCTTTATTTCCATAATACCTTGTACAGATCTAACTTCCTGGAGCAGTCTAACTGCAATATTGAAACATCAATGTGCTCGAGTATTTGTCTCTTTCCCCTTCTACTTGTTCCTTTCACATACACAAATAAAATGACATCAGGAACACTTTGAAGTTTTCTTTTCTTAGCTTGCATTATACTTTTTTATATTTTATATATGCATATATAAACACTTATTTTGTGTGCATATATATATGTGCATGTGTGTGTATTTTTTAAACCATTCAATCTTCATGCACACTTCATCTCGTATTACCTATTTGCAGATATACTCTTCTTGAATTTAGGGACAGTATGGAACCCAAACCAAATCGAAGTGGAACGCATGAATCAGGCTTAGGAAAATCAGCACTTCATATGACCTCTGGCCACTTAAAATGGTTCCTTAATGGACACATAATCCAGACAGATCCAGTGAGAATTTTGCTTGGACATTTGAACTTGAATGGAAAGCTGGGACCACCTGTAGTCATCTTGCCTCCAAGAAAGAAAGCCTCCCAGAGAAGTGAGCTACCCAGAGGAAATAGCCTGAGGGATGGAACAGGAGATAAACTGGATCCTGTTTCCATCATTTGAGCCCTTATATAAACCTTGAATGAGGCCAGTCTTACCCCTGGATTTTTAGACATTTTTTGCTTCCTGCTTTAAAAAGCTTGTTGCTTATTGTTTTTAAGAGATTAATGCTTTAAATATATATAAGCCCAGTACAAATTAAATAGAATAGAGACATTAACCTTTACCTATTTAAAGAAAAATCATTGTTTTCTAAGGAAGATATACTGAAATAGGACATTAAATCTGTGTACACGCACATGCGTGTGTGCACACACACACACAAAGTGAGCTGACTTTGAAGTTGGAAAAGCCCTGTGATATTTTTTTATGTCAATGACATTTTATTCTTTCTCACTAAAGCCTTGAAGTTGTCTATTCTTTTCAAACTAGCTTTTTATAGACAGTCCTATTTCTTATCTTATCAATGAAAATTACAGCATTCTGAGCTATTCAAAGCATGGTACTTCCAGCACATAAAGACCTCAGGTTTCAGGAACCCAAATTTTCAGTTGACCTTTTTATTCAACAAGAACTTTATTTTTCCAGTTATGTGTCCTTTGAAAGAAACAGCTCAGACTTCATTTCTACCCAGTTTTTTAAGCTAAATATTGTTCAGGTGGGTCACCTGGGTAGATTGCCTCAGTTGGGAAAATTGTTCATTTTGAGGATTATTACAGGAAACATTTTCATTTACAGATGATTTTCTTTCCAAAATTTAGTATCTCCAAAATGTCCTCTCTCTGGTGAATAACCCCAGCTTGTAGGTCCAAGTGTATCTGTGAGGAAACGTGCACTTTTATTCAGATCTGTGGGGTGTCCCCAGGCATCCATCCTTGGCCTTATGTCTCTTACTCTATGCCTCTCTCTGGGTAATTTCACCTATTCTCACAGCTTCAACTACCACCCGAATACTGATGGCTTACAGATGTATTTATCCAGCTCACTGCTATCTTCCAAATTCAGTTCCGAAATTTTTGGACTGTCCCAAAAATTTGGACAGAAGGTCCAAATTTTTGAGGGTGAAGACTAAATTGTTTCAACACTGAATTTATCACCTTACCAGTAAAACCTTTCTCTATGGGACAGGGAATGTATTTGTTTGCTAGCGCTGCTGTAACAAAATACTATAGATTGGGAGGCTTAAATAACAGACATTTATTTCCTCACAGTCCTGAGGCTGGAAGTCCAAAGTCAAGGTGTAAGCAAGTTTGGTTTCTTCTGAGGTTTCCTGGCTTGTAGATGGCTGTCTTCTGGTGTCTTCATATCACCCTCCCTCTGTGTGTGTCTGTGTCCTAATCTATTCTTACTGGGATACAAATCATATTGCATTAGGGTCTACCCCCATGACCTCCTTTTAACTTACCCCTTAAAAGACCCTATCTCCAAATACAGTCATGTTCTGAGGTACTTAGAGTTAGGACTTCAATATATGAATTTTGAGAGGATGCAACTAGCCCATAACAGGCAACATGAAGAGAATCATTTTTTTTTCTGAGCCAAATACCTGAGAACAGTGGTGGCCCAAGGGCAGGGTGGTATAGTGGGAACAATCCATACCAAATACAGTCAGTTATGGGGTGTGTTGTATGTCCATAGAGAATTTAAGCACAATAGTGAACCTGACTAAAAGTTGAACTGTTTTTTTAATCATCACCAAGTGCTGGCGATTGTAAACAAGGTCAGTTATGAGAGTTTCCTCCCCCTGAAATTATTGTAAGTTCTAAATAACTGCTGCATTACTCTTTTTTTTTTAACATCTTTATTGGAGTATAAATGCTTTACAGTGGTGTGTTAGTTTCTGCTGTATAACAAAGTGAATCAGCTATACGTATACACGTATCCCCATATTTCCTCCCTCTTGTGTCTCCCTCCCACCCTCCCTATCCAACCCCTCTAGTTGGACACAAAGAACCGAGCTGATCTCCCTGTGCTATGCGGCTGCTTCCCCCTAGCTACTACTTCACAATTGGTAGTGTATATATGTCCATGCCACTCTCTCACTTCTTCCCAGCTTACGCATCCCCCTCCCCATGTCCTCAAGTCGATTCTCTATGTCTGCGTCTTTATTCCTGTCCTGCCCCTAGGTTCTTCAGAACCATTTTTTGTTTGGTTTTTTTTTTTAGATTCCATATATATGTGTTAGCATACGGTATTTGTTTTCCTCTTTCTGACTTACTTCACTCTGTATGACAGTCTCTAGGTCCATCCACCTCACTACAAATAACTCAATTTTGTTTCTTTTTATGGCTGAGTAATATTCCATTGTATATATGTGCCACATCTTCTTTATCCATTCATTTGTCTGTGGACACTTAGGTTGCTTCCATGTTCTGGCTATTGTAAACAGTGCTGCAGTGAACATTGTGGTACATGACTCGATTTGAATTATGGTTTTCTCAGGGTATATGCCCAGTAGTGGGATTGCTGTGTCATATGGTAGTTATATTTTTAGATTTTTAAGGAACCTCCAAATTGTTCTCCATAGTGGCTGTATCAATTTATATTCCCACCAACAATGCAAGAGGGTTCCCTTTTCTCCACACCCTCTCAAGCATTTATTATTTGTAGATTTTTTGATGATGGCCATTCTGACAGGTGTGAGGTGATACCTCATGGTAGTTTTGATTTGCGTTTCTCTGATGATTAGTGATGTTGAGCATCCTTTCATGGGTTTGTTGGCAATCTGTATATCTTCTTTGGAGAAATGTCTATTTAGGTCTTCTGCCCATTTTTTATTGGTTTTTTGTTTTTTTGATATTCAGCTGCATGAGCTGCTTGTACATTTTGGAGATTAATCCTTTGTCAGTTGCTTCATTTGCAAATATTTTCTCGCATTCAGAGGGTTGTCTTTTCATCTTGTTTATGGTTTCCTTTGTTTGCAAAAGTTTTTAAGTTTCATTAGGTCCCATTTGTTTATTTTTGTTTTTATTTCCATTTCTCTAAGAGGTGGGTCAAAAAGGATCTTGCTGATTTATGTCAGAGAGTGTTCTGCTTATGTTTTCCTCTAAGAGTTTTATAGTGTCTGGCCTTACATTAGGTCTTTAATCCATTTTGAGTTTATTTTTGTGTATGGTGTTAGGGAGTGTTCTAATTTCATTCTTTTACAAGTAGCTGTCCAGTTTTCCCAGCACCACTTATTGAAAAGTCTGTCTTTTCTCCATTGTATATTCTTGCCTCCTTTATCAAAGATAGGGTGACCATATGTGTGTGGGTTTATCTGTGGGCTTTCTATCCTGTTCCATTGATCTATATTTCTGTTTTTGTGCCGCTACCGTACTGTCTTGATTACTGTAGCTTTGTAGTATAGTCTGAAGTCCAGGAGCCTGATTCTTCCAGCTCCATTTTCTTTCTCAAGATTACTTTGGCTATTCGAGGTCTTTTGTGTTTCCAAAAAATTGTGAAACTTTTTGTTCTAGTTCTGTGAAAAATGCCATTGGAAGTTTGATAGGGATTGCTTTGAATCTGTAGATTGCTTTGGGTAGTATAGTCATTTTCACAATGTTGATTCTTCCAATCCAAAAATTGGTATATCTCTCCATCTGTTTGTATCATCTTTAATTTCTTTCATCAGTGTCTTATAGTTTTCTGCCTACAGGTCTTTTGTCTCCTTAGGTAGGTTTATTCCTAGGTATTTTATTCTTTTTGTTGCAATGGTAAATAGGAGTGTTTCCTTAATTCTCTTTCAGATATTTCATCATTAGTGTATAGGAATGCAAGAGATTTCTGTGCATTAATTTTGTGTCCTGCAACCTTACCAAATTCATTGATTAGCTCTTGTAGTTTTCTGGTAGTATCTATAGGATTCTCTATATGTAGTATCATTTCATCTGCAAACAGTGACAGCTTTACATCATCTTTTCCAGTTTGGATTCTTTTTATTTCTCTTTTGTCTCTGATTGCTATGGCTAAAACTTCCAAAACTATGTTGAATAATAGTGGTGAGAGTGGGCAACCTTGTCTTGTTCCTGATCTTAGTGGAAATGGTTTCAGTTTTTCACCATTGAGAATAATGTTGGCTGTGGGTTTGTCATATATGGCCTTTATTATGCTGAGGTAAGTTCCCTCTATGCCCACTTTCTGGAGGGTTTTTACCATAAATGAGTGTTGAATTTTGTGGAAAGCTTTTTCTGCATCTATTGAGATGATCATATGGTTGTTCTCCTTCAATTCATTAATATGGTTTAGCACACTGATTGATTTGCATATATTGAAGAATCCTTGCATTCCTGGGATAAACCCCACTTGATCATGTTGTATGATCCTTTTAATGTGCTGTTGGATTCTGTTTGCTACTATTTTGTTGAGGATTTTTGCATCTATGTTCATCAGTGATATTGGCCTGTAGAGTTTGTTTTTTGTGACATCTTTGTCTGGTTTTGGTATCAAGGTGATGGTGGCCTTGTAGAGTGAGTTGGGCAGTGTTCCTCACTCTGCTATATTTTGGAACATTTTCAGAAGGATAGGTGTTAGCTCTTCTCTAAATGTTTGATAGAATTCTCCTGTGAAGCCATCTGGTCCTGGGCTTTTGTTTGTTGGAAGATTTTTAACCACAGTTTCAATTTCAGTGCTTGGGATTGGTCTCTTTATATTTTCTATTTCTTCCTGGTTCAGTCTCAGAAGGTTGTGCTCTTCTAAGAATTTGTTCATTTCTTCCAGGTTGTCCATTTTATTGGCATATAGTTGCTTCTAGTAATCTCTCATGGTCCTTTGTATTTCTGAGTGTCAGTTGTTACTTCTCCTTTTTCATTTCTAATTCTGTTGATTTGAGTCTTCTCCCTTTTTTCTTGATGAGTCTGGCTAATGTCTTATCAATTTTGTTTATCTTTTCAAAGAACCAGCTTTTAGTTTTATTATCTTTGCTATCGTTTCCTTCATTTCTTTATAATTTATTTCTGATCTGATCTTTCTGATTTCTTTCCTTCTGCTAACTTTGAGGTTTTTTTGTTCTTCTTTCTCTAATTGCTTCAGGTGTAAGGTTAGGTTGTTTATTTGAGATGTTTCTTGCTTCTTGAGGTAAGATTGTATTGCTATAAACTTCCCTCCTATAACTGCTTTTGCTGCATCTCATAGGTTTTGGGTTGTTGTGTTTTCATTGTCATTTGTTTCTAGGTATTTTTTGATTTCCTCTTTGAATTCTTCATTGATCTCTTGGTTTTTTAGTAGTGTATTGTGTAGCCTCCATGTGTTTGTATTTTTTTACAGTTTTTTTCCTGTAATTGATATCTAGTCTTATAGCATTGTGGTCAGAAAATGTACTTGATATGATTTCAATTTTCTTAAATTTCCCAAGGTTTGATTTGTGACCCAAGATATGATCTATCCTGGGGAATGTTCTATGAGCACTTGAGAAGAAAGTGTATTGTGTTGTTTTTGGATGGAATGTCCTATAAATATCAGTTAAGCCCATCTTGTTTAATGTATCATTTAAAGCTTTTGTTTCCTTATTTATTTTCATTTTGGATGATCTGTCCATCGGTGAAAGTGGGGTGTTAAAGTCCCCTACTATGACTGTGTTACTGTTGATTTCCCCTTTTATGGTTGTTAGCATTTGCCTTATGTATTGAGGTGCTCCTATGTTGGGTGCATAATTATTTACAATTGTTATAGCTTCTTCTTGGATTGATCCCTTGATCAATATGTAGTGTCCTTCTTTGTCTCTTGTAATAGTCTTTCTTTTAAAGTCTATTTTGTCTGATATGAGAATTGCTACTCCAGCTTTCTTTTGATTTCCATTTGCATGGAATATCTTTTTCCATCCCCTCACTTTCAGTCTGTATGTGTCTGTAGGTCTGAAGTGGGTCTCTTGTAGACAGCATATATATGGGTCTTGTTTTTCTATCCATCCAGCCAGTCTATGTCTTTTGGTTGGAGCATTTAATCCATTTACATTTAAGGTAGTTATCGATATGTATGTTCCTATTACCATTTTCTTAATTGTTTTGGGTTTAGTATTGTAAGTCTTTTCCTTCTCTTGTGTATCCTGCCTAGATAAGTTCCTTTAGCATTTGTTGTAAAGCTGGTTTGGTGGTGTTGAATTCTCTAAGCTTTTGCTTGTCTGTAAAGCTTTTAATTTCTCTGTCGAATCTGAATGAGATCTTTGCTGGGTAAAGTAATCTTGGTTGTAAGTTTTTCCCTTTCATCACTTTAAATATGTCCGGCCACACCCTTCTGGCTTGCAGAGTTTCTGCTGAGAAATCAGCTGTTAACCTTATGGGGATTCCCTTGTATGTTAGTTGTTGCTTTTCCTTTGCTGCTTTTAATATTTTTTCTTTGTATTTAATTTTTGATAGTTTGATTAATATTTGTCTTGGCATGTTTCTCCTTGGATTTATCCTGTATGGGACTTTCTGTGCTTCCTGGACTTGATTGACTATTTCCTTTCCCATATTAGGGAAGTTTTCAACTATAATCCTTCAAATATTTTCTCAGTCCGTTTCTTTTTCTCTTCTTCTTCTGGGACCCCTATAATTTGAATGTTGGTACATTTAATGTTGTCCCAGATGTCTCTGAGACTGCCTTCAATTCTTTTCATTCTTTTTTCTTTATTCTGCTCTGTGGTAGTTATTTCCTCTATTTTATCTTCCAGGTCACTTATCCGTTTTTCTGCCTCAGTTATTCTGCTATTGATTCTTTCTAGAGAATTTTAAATTTCATTTATTGTGTTGTTCATCATTGTTTGTTTGCTCTTTCGTTCTTCTACTTCCTCTTTCAAAGTTTTTTGTATTTTCTCCATTCTATTTTCAAGATTTTGGATCGTTTTTACTATCATTACTCTGAATTCTTTTTCAGGTAGCCTGCCTATTTCCTCTTCATTTGTTTGTTCTGGTGGGTTTTTACTTTGCTCTTTCATCTGCTGTGTATTTCTGTGTGTTCTCATTTTGCTTAAGTTACTGGTTTGGGGTCTCTTTTTCACAGGCTGCAAGTTTGTAGTTCCCGTTGTTTTTGGTGTCTGCCCCCAGTGGGTAAGGTTGGTTCAGGCTTGTGTAGGCTTCCTGGTAGAGTGGACTGGTGCCTGTGTTCTGGTAGGTCGGGCTGGACCTTGTCTTTCTGGTGGGCAGAGGCGCATCTGATGGTGTGTTTTGGGGTGTCTGTGAATTTAGTATGATTTTAGGCAGTCTCTCTGCCAATGGGTGGTGTTGTGTCTTGCTAGTTGTTTGGTGTGGGATGTCCAGCACTGTAGCTTGTTGTTCGTTGAGTGGAGCTGGGTCTTAGCGTTAAGCTGGAGATCTCTGGGAGAGCTTTTGCTGTTTGATATTTGATGTTCCATGGGTCCAGGAGGTCTCTGGTGGACAATGTCCTGAAGTCGGCTCTCCCGCTTAAGAGGCTCAGGCCTGACACCTGGCCGAAGCACCAAGACCCTGTCAGCCACACAGCAGACTCTTCTTGGCCCTTGTCTTCCTGTTCTCAAGCCACCACACGTCAGCCACTTCCACGCTCTCAGAGTTTCCCAGTGGTGCCCCTGCATTAATCTTGAGTTTTAATAATAGATATGCAAGTTTCAAATTAGCCTATTTTATGACATAGCATAATAAGCATTATATTCTTCATGGAAGTTAATCCAGAGAATCTCCAGTTATACAGTTGACTTCCAACATCACATCATATCAAGGGTACTGACATGTATTAATATAACTTTTCATTGATACTGACTTTGATCACCTGGCTGAAGTTGAGGATTGGTGTTTACATTATTAAAGTTCGGAAAAATCAAAAGAAGAATAATATTTTATAACATGAGTCTAATACATGAAATTCAGTGTCTATAAATAAATTTTACTGGAACCCAGCCATGTTGAGTAGTTGCAAAATAGACCATGGACTACAAAGCCAAAAATTTGCACCATCTGGCCCCCTGGTGTAGTGAAACAAGAACTGGCTTGAGTCAAACATAAGTGGATTCAAATCTCAGCTCTGGGGCTTCCCTGGTGGCGCAGTGGTTGAGAATCTGCCTGCCAATGCAGGGGACACGGGTTCGAGCCCTGGTCTGGGAAGATCCCACATGCTGCGGAGCAACTGGGCCCATGAGCCACAACTACTGAGCCTGCGTGTCTGGAGCCTGTGCTCCGCAATGAGAGAGACTGTGATAGTGAGAGGCCCGCGCACCACAATGAAGAGTGGCCCCCGCTCGCCGCAACTAGAGAAAGCCCTCGCACAGAAACGAAGACCCAACACAGCCAAAAATAAATAAATAAATAAATAAATTTATTAAAAAAAAAAAAAACTCAGGTCTGGAATTCCCACCTATGTGGCCTGTGTGCAGTTGCTCTGAAATGTAGTTTCCTCATCTATAAAATGGGGTTGTTAATGCCTGTTTTAAGGTCGTAATGAGGATTATGTAAGGAGGATGATGTTTATTAATCTGTCAATAATTAACATTTATTACTGATCAAAGGGATGTTATTATCCCCCATTAAACAAACAAACAGACAAAAACAGATTCAGAGAAGTAGAGTGATTTGCATGCCTGCTGGTAAACCTCAATTGGAGTTTCAGCGTGTGTCTACTGGTGCTGCAGCACCAGGACCGTCACCAGCTTTCAAACCAGACATTGCAATGTGGCTCTAGGCTCTAGGTCTTGCTAACTGTATATTCTTGAGCAAGTCATTCTTCCTCCCTGAGGCTAAGCTTCTTCATCTACAAAAACGAGGCTAATACACAAAATTTACAAAGAAGACTGATTTGAAGATTAACAGAGCTAAGGTATATAAATTCACAGTTACATAGGAAGGAGTCAGGAAACATGAGTTCAATTTTGCACTACATCAAGCTGCATTTATGGGAATAGAAACCTATCTGAAAGTGCTTTGAGAAAAATAAGGAAAGTAAGAACACCAAAGGCAAAAAAAATCAATAATCTTCTGATTATTTCTTGTTTTGAATGATCTGCTTTGTACTTTCTTCAACGAGTGAAGACATGAGGGAGACTACCAGGTATAAAGCATGGTGGACAGAGAAATGAATGTGAGGCACTCCCCAACTGCAGGAGTTATGAACCTGAGTTGACTGCAGTATAAGATTAAAAATTCATACTTCTTCTGAATTAAGAAATCCACAACCAAGATATGATAATGAATACATTTCTTCATCTGAGGCGCTTAGATTCTTTAAGGCACCTCACAATTCCTATTGTCCTCACCTCCTCCAGGCTTGTCTCCAATTTCTCCTGGTAGCTGGATGTAAATTGCACATACCCATCCTCTTGCAGACTTTTCTTTTTTACTCCCTTAAAGGCTTTGGAGAAAACTTCATCATGGTTAAGAAATTAGCTTTTAGAGTGTTCCTAGAGAAGCTTTTTATTTCCTTTCAGGATCCTCCCTTGGCCTGAGTATTGTCACCAAGACATTGCTGAGGTTTCTCTTGGATGACGCAGGCACATTTATAGATGCTTGTCAAGTATTTAAAATAATTTGAAAAATAATATCCTACAAACTATACATAGTCCATGAAAAAAATGCTTACTTTGAGCAACAAAATAGGAATCCAATTAACTTTTAACCTTATCTCATTCAATATCTAGAGTGTACTTCTTAGGGAAAGGACTTGGTGGTTTCAATCTCTGCTCTATCCCAGTGTGCAGAACAGCTTTTGCACATAGTAAAGACGCAATACATATTTACTGAATGATCACCTGTACAGCAGCCAGAAAGAAAAGACTTTCAATCCCAAGTGATGGCTATCTGACTTAACTATGATGTATTTACTTTCTTTCCCTACTTTTTTCCTTCTCTGAATATTTAGAGTGCGTATCATATGCCACTCCAGATACAAAGTATTGGAATACAATGGTTAACAAAAGAGACACAGGGCCTAGATACTACAGCTTACCGGAGGAAACCCAGACAATTAAAGGAACATTCACAATATAACTTGGTAAATGCTATGATAGGAAGCATGGGGTACAGGAGATGAACTTAATCCAAACTCAGAGGTCAAAAAAATCTTCCTAAAGAATGTGACTTAGCTGAAGCATGAATAATGCATAAGAGTATAATCTAAGCATAAATTGGAACTTGACATGGTCCAGTTTCTTCATGGAATCACAATCAGACATAATAATAGTACAGCCCATCAACCAAAAGTAATTAATAATGAGGTCCAAGCTTTACTAACATCTCTCAAAGAACATTAACATGGTCTAATTCATTATGCACAGCACACATCTCAAAATATACTATACTCCTCTTCTCAACTTTGCAACCTGACAGTAGCTACAGGGTTATACACACCTTAAAAAATATCGCTTCCACATCAAGCTCTCACTGCATCTCTGTGTGTGTCTTAAGTTACACTCCATTCTCCAACATGACCTGAAAGTCCATGGCAATTTCCACTCCATGACCAGCCATGCTGGGTTGCTCCAGTGGATCCATGACTGGTCCAGCCTGGAAAAAGTTTTTATTAAACTCTGTGAAGTATGGTTCCTCTCTTGCTAAGTGAGATGAATTAATTAATTCAATACTAGTTAATAAAATTAATTTCTGATTAATAAAATTCCCACCATCATTATAGGAATTAGTCTTACAAATGAAAGGCAATAAACATTGGAGGAGTAATCCAGGCAGAGGGATCATTTTGGGGTGGGTAAAGAACTTCAGTACGACAAGAGTATAGCATGTGCATTGCAAAGGGACAGGAGAGGACATGAGGGACTCAAGGAGGTTCTCTATCCCATACTATATTGACTATACTAAATATTTTGAACTTTAACCAATGAATGGTACTTGAGGAGATCAAGATTATTCCACTGTTCTCATTGGCAGCCGTTAGCCTCTTTAATGAATGTTGTCCCTTATCCTCTAATTTAATCCCATCTGTGAAAAATTTTAAACCCAAGTATTAAAAGATTTAAAAAAATTTTTTAAACCAATATTTTCTTATCAATCACTGGGAGCAACAGTATCTCAGGCAGCTGTGAGCAGCTGTGGCTCCCTCTGGCCATCTCTTCGTGTTGCCTACATTCTTCTAAGTCACACGTCTTCTACACCAGCTTCACCCATGGGCAGTACGACACTTTCCATGTCTTTCCAAATTGCCTGTAAGGAAATGTCATAACAATTGACAAAATGAGAAAAAGTGTTTTACAAAGTTTGCTACTTTTAGCAAACTTAATTCAAACATGAGCTATGTCATTAAATAACTCAAAGATATATATAAACATGAAAGAGTTCCTCACATTTTAGTGTGTGCTCAGAGCCCAGTGATATCAGCATATGGTGTCCCTCTTACATGGTCCATACATCATATCTGTCTCCCACTTATGTTCCCTCTTCTCTGTGTATGTGTGTGTGTGTCTAAGTGGCCCTCTATGAATGGAGGCTCCATTCTTACTAAACGGCAATTCTCCTAAACTTAGTTTCCTCGCCTAGAAAATGCAGATAACAATACCTACCTTGGTTGTAAGGCTTGGTTGTAAGTGCAGAATGAAATGATTATTGTGTAACAGCAGCAGTACATGAAAAATCTGGTTCAGAAGTTATTAACTAATGAATGCTCAGACTATGTTCATTTCCTCCCCTTTCCTTTTTTGACAGGTGGAAGAAGCAAATCCAGTTTTCTATCTTTGATTCATTCTTGGGAAAAAGAATAAAAGTCTGACATTGACCTTCACCTTGGGGGTACTTCAAAAGGTCTGAATAAATACAGCACTATGGAAATGGCAACCCTTCCATGGGGCAAACTTTCACCTGTCTGAACAGCACACTTTAAAGGAATATAGAGTTCTGAAATGCCACCTTTCACCTCCATTGTCAATGTTGAATATTTGTTGCCCTCAGAAATGAAAACACATCTGTGACGGCATTCTCATCTTTCCATTCATTTTATAAGCAATAGATTTGCAAGAGGAAGCTGGCTGGAGTTCAGGGCAGAAAAAGCTTCACTTCAGCTCCTAAAAGACCGGCAGAAATTTCAGGAGAACGGTGGGTTCTCTGGTTCTGTCTTCTACTCTGTACCACACTATGAAACATGTCACCCAGTGTTAACAGATTAGGTGCAAACATGGGGTCAAACTTCATAGGATTTTGTCTGTGTCTTAAAACAGGGATCGAACTTTGATGACAGATGGCAGGGAAGGTCGTTCTAAATAGAAGAGATACCTTGAGCAAAGGCCTAGAGGCACAAGAGAACAGGACATTACCTTGAAACAAGGATTTGACTAATGAAGTTGGACCACATGGTGAAGGGAAGGTGTTAAGTTTATACTGGGGGTGGGGAGAGTAAAAGAAGTAGAATCTCTATTTTTAAAGAGAAAAACACAATTGTAGAAATCACACCACTGGATTTTAAGACTTACTCTAAAGCTATAGTAATCAAATCAAGACTAGACAGTAAAGCTTTGGTATGTGCAAAGAAATAGAAACACAGATCAATAAGAGAAAATGTAGAGTCCAGAAATGCATCCATACAGATATAACCATCTGAACTTTGATAAAAGTATAATCGGAATTCAATTGAAAAAGGATAATTTTTTTCAATAAATCATGTTGAAACAATTGGTCATCCATGTATGAAAAAAATGAAATTTGACCTAAACCTCACACAGTTTATAAAGGTTAACTCAAATTATAGTTCTAAATGTAAAATATAAAACTATACAACTCTTAGGAAAAAACATAGGAGGAAATATTTGAGACCTGGAGTTAGGCAAAGAGTTCTTTAAAATGACACCAAAATTACAATCTATAAAATTAAAAGAAGTATAAACTGGTCTTCACCAAAGTTTAAAACTTTTGGTCTGCTGAAGATACAAAAGAATGGGACGATACAGACTGGGTGAAAATATTTGCAAATCACATATCCAACAATGGACATCATCCATAATATAAAGAATTTCTAAAACTCAGTAATAAGAAAATGAATAATCTAATACAAAATAGGCAAAGGTCATGAACTTCACAAAAGAGGATGTAAGAATGACAAACAAGCACTCAAAAAATTCAACACCATTAGCTAATAGGGTAATACAAGTTAAAAACCACTGTGTTAATCACTAAATCCTTATTAGAATAGCCAACAATATTAAAAATACTAAGTGCTGAAAAGAATGAAGAACAATTAGAGCTTTCGCACATTATTGGTGAGAATGCAAAATGACACTGCCAAAATGATGAGTGGTAGCATGATGGTTAATTTCATACTTCAACTTGGCTGGGCCACAGTGCCCAAATATTTGGTTAAACATTATTCTGGATATTTCTTTGAGGGTGCCATATGAACAAGATTAATGTTCAAGTTGGTGGACTTTGAATAAAACAGGTTGTAGGTGGGCCTCATCCAACTAGTCAAAGACATTACTAGAACAATGACTAACCTTCCCAGAGCAAAAAAGAAACTCTTCCAGCAGACTGCCTTTGGACTCAAACTGCAATTCTTTCATGTGTCTCCAGTCTGCGGTCCTATCCCATCAGATTTTGTATTCACCAAGCCTCTATAATCATATGAGCCATGAGCCAATTATTCTGAATAAATCTCTAGATAGATAGATAGATAGATAGATAGATAGATAGATAGATAGATAGATAAAATAGTCATATACATATGTGCATGTATACATAAATATACATGAATACATGTGTACATATACAAACATACATTTGTATATATACACGTGTGTGTGAGTGTGTATATACACACACAACCTATTGGTACTGTTCTCTTGAGAACCCTAATTAATTAATGCAGGCAATTTCTTACAAAGTTAAACATATACTCACCATATAACCCAGCAGTTCCCCTCCTGGGTATTTGCCCTTGATAAATGCAAAGTGATATTCACACAAAGTCTATACTCCAATATTCTTAGCAGATTTATTTGTAATATCAAAAACCTTCAAAAAACCAAACTGTCCTGCAAGTGAATGGATAAGTGAACTTTGTTAAATTGATGCAATGGAATACTATTCAGCTGTAAAAAGGAACAAACTAGTGATACAGGCAACAGCCTCGATGAATCTCAAAGACATTATGCTTAGGGAGAGAAGCCAGTTTCAAAGAGTTAGTACTATAGGATTTCATTTATTTGACATTATAAGAAAAGTTAAAAAATAGTGATGGAAAACAGATCAGTGATCTCTACAAGTTAAGGGTAGGTGGGAGTTGTCACTGTAAAAGGGTAATATAAGAGAATGTTTGGGTATGATCACTTTTCTATATCCTGATTGTGGTGGTAGTTACACAAACACAGAAATGTTTCCAAATGCATAAAACTGAAAACCAGATGTATGAAAAAATTTTAAATAATAACATTAAAAGACATTGATATATAAAACCCTCCATTTTAAACTTTTGATTCAAAGTAGAAATAAAACCAAAATTAAAGAATCTTTAGAAAAGAAAATTAATGAAATTGATATATATCAGAATCTGTGAGATAAAACTAACACAATTCTCAAGAAAGAAAACAAGAATGCCCATCATCAGTCTCATTTAACATTGAACTGGAGGAACTAGACAAGGCATTTAGGCAAGTAAAAGGAATTATAACCAGATGATATAATGGTGTACTTAGAAAATAACCCAAGAAAATCATCTGAAAAACTACAAATATTCAGAGTTTTCAGAAGGCTTAAAGAGTAAAAACAATAATAATATACAAAAATCAATCAATAGATGTCATCTATAAAAAAAATCTGCTAGAAAAATAACAAAAGAAAGATCCCACTTAAAATAGCAACAAAAACAACAAAATTAGAGAAAAAAAACACATAATGAGGAATGTGCAAAACCTACATAAAGAAAACTTTAAGTTACCATTAAAGTACACAAAAGAAGAAAAACAAAGGCAAAGAACATTTCTTGGAATGGATTCATGATTAACATCATGAAGGTGTTAATTTCCCCCAAAGTATCTTACACATTTAACAAGATCCCAATAAAATTGTTCTTCCTTTGTTGTTATTGTTATCATTGGGATAGGAAAGGAGAGGAATTAGACAAGTTGAAGGTACAGTTCTTTAAAATTAAATAAATAAACAAAAATACTGGAACTGAAAAAGAAGAGCAATGTGAGGGCTGAAGTCCAACAATAAATCCCATTAAATTGTCAACTCACAATAATAAGAACAGTATAATTTTGGCACATGAATAGACAAATTGGAGAGAATTAAAAGACTGAAAATGAACTCAAATACATAAGTGTTTAAGATATCCTGTCAAATCACATTGGTAAAGAAAGGGCTATTCAATAAATGGTATGGAAAAAACTGAATAGCCTTAGGAGGAAAGAATAAGTTAAACACATTTATTCATACAACAAAATAAACTCCAGTTGGATCAAAGATTTAAATGTAAAATTGAAATCCCAAAAGAACTGGAAAAAAAGAAAACCTCGGAGGAATATGTGTATCTTGCAGAGGAAAATCTTGCAGAGGAAAATTCTTCCTAATCATGATTAGAAATCCAGAAGTTATTAAAAAAAAAAAAAAAACTTAGTACACAATAAAACTTCTAAATGGCTAAAAAGAATCATAAGGAAGGAAGGAAGGAAGGAAGGAAGAGAAGGGAGGGAGGGAAGGAGGGAGGGAGGGAGGGAGGAAAGAAGAAAGAAAAACTGGGCAAAATGTGTGTAACTTGCATGATATTACAAAGCACTAACATTGCCAATATACAAGAAGTTCTTAAAAACTTATAAAAAAGACCAAAAACTTGGAAAAAATAGGCAAAGGATAGGAACACTTAATCTACAGAAAAAAATAAAAATGTCTGTAAGTAATAAAAAGATGCTCTTCACTCGTAATAAAAAAGATACAAATGAAAATTACATTAAGATCTAAATTTCACCTATCGAAATGGCAAGAATATGAACAAATTTTAATAATAATCTCTTTTTATTGGTATATGACATTATATGTCTCATGTGTACACTATTATAATTTGACATCTGTATACTCTACAAAGTGATCACCTCCAAAGGTCTAGTTACCATTTGTCACCATACAATTGACCCCCTTCACCCATTTTGCCCTCCCCTAATCTTCCCCTCTGATTAAAAACAATCCGTTCTCTGTATCTAGGAGTTTGCTTTTGTTTTGTTTAGATTCCACATGAGTGAAATCATATGGTATTTGTCTTTTCCCTCTGATTTAGTTCACCTAATATAATACACTCAGGGTCCATCAATGTTGTTGCAAATGGCAAGATTTAATTCTTTTCTATGGCTGAGTAAGATACCATTATCTATCTATCTATCTATCTATCTATCTACCTATCTATGTGTATGTATATATGTATATATGTATAAATATAATACTTCAATGAACATGGTTATGGGAATATCTTTTCAAGTTAGTGTTTTTGTATTCTTCAGATAAATACTCAGAATTGGAATAGCTGGACCATATGGTTGTTCCAATTTTAATTTTATTGAGAAATCTCCATGCTGTTTTCCACAGTGGCTGCACCAATTTACATTCCCATCAACAGTATGCAAGGGTTCTCTTTTCTACACGTCTTCTCCAATACTTGTTATTTCTTGTCTTTTTGATAATAGCTATTCTAACAGCTGTGAGGTGATATCTCATAGTGGTTTTGATTTTCATTTTCCAAATAATTAGTGAGGTTGAACAACTTTTCTAATTCCTCCTAACCATCTGTATATCTTCTTTGGAAAAATGCCTATTCAGGTTCTCTGTCCATTTTTTAAATTGAGTTGCTTTTTTTTGTTGTAGAGTATGAGTTTGTTGCATGAGTTCTTTATACATTTTAGATATTAACCTCTTATTGGAAATAATGATTTGCAAATATCTTCCCCCACTCAGTAGGCTGTCTTTTTGTCTTAATGATGGTTGCCTTCACTGTGCAGAAGCTTTTAATTTTGGTGTAGTCACATTTGTTTATTTTATTTTTGTTTCCCTTGCTTTTGGAGACAGATCCGCAAAAAAAGTTGCTAAGCCTGACGGCAATGAGATAATGACCCATGTTTTCTTCTAAAAACTTTATGGTTTCAGGTCTTACATCCAAGCTTTTAATCCATTCTGAGTTAATTTTTTTGTATGGTGTAACACAGTGATCTAGTTTCATTCTTTTGCATGTGGCTGTCCAGTTTTCCCAACACCATTTATTTAAGAGGCTGTTCTTTATCCATTGTATATTTCTGGCTCCTTTGTCATAAATTATCCATATTTGTGTGGATTTATTTCTGTGCTCTCAGTTCTATTCCACTGATCTGTGGGTCTGTTTTTATGCCAAGACCATATTGTTTTGATTAATGTAGATTTTTGGAATAATTTGAAGTCAGGGAGGATGATACCTTCAGTTTTGTTCTTCTTTCTCAAGATAGCTTTGGGATCTTCTGTGATTCCATACAAATTTTAGAATTATTTGTTCTAGCTCTGTGAGAAATATTATTGAAATTTTGATAGAGACTGCATTGAATCTGTAGATTGCTTAGTAATATCCTCTTGAAGATGCTGGAGGAAGCAAGAACCCTTGTACATTTCTTGTGAGAACAGTCACTGGTAAAATGCCTATGAGGGGCAACTTGACAACAGCTATCAGAACTACACATAAATAGATATTTTTATCTAACAATTTCACTTTTGTAAACATTCTATACAGATATTCCTGCCCATATATGTACAAATTTGCAGCATAACTTGCAATATCAAAAAATAAGAGTCCCATTGTCCATCAGCTGGGACTGGTTCAATAAATTATGAAATACTAAGTGCTATAATGAAACACTAAGCAGCTATAATACAAAATGAGGAGCTCTCCACACACTGGTATAGAATGATTTCCAAGATATATTATTAAGATGAAGAAGAAAAGACCAAAGTGCAGAACAGTGTGTGCAATATGCTACTTTTTATAAGATGAGTAAAGGCAGGGAAAGATCTCTTATATCTTTGTATACTCATACAGCAATTCAGAGATGCACCAGAATCTAAAAACAGTGGCTCCTTATATGGCAGTGCGTGGGAATTGGAAAGGCGAGTGACAGATTGGAGGGAGACTGTAACATAATTTCTTCCCATTTTAAAACTGTATGGGGATAGCTTCAAGATGGCAGAGGAGTAGTACATGGAGATCACCTTCCTCCCCACAAGTACATCAGAAATACATCTACATGTGGAACAGGTCCCAAGGAACACCTACTGAATGCAGGCAGAAGACCTCAGATTTCCCAAAAGTTTTGATTTACCATTTGTCCTAGGGTTCTGTCTGTCCGTTTTCTTTGTTTTTTTTTTTTAGTCGAGTTTTTAGTGCTCGTTATCATTGGTGGATTTGTTTTTTGGTTTGGTTGCTCTTTCCTTCTTTCTTTTATCTTTTTACTACTTTTTAATTTTTTAATTTTTAATATTTTAAAATATTTACTTTATTAACTTTAATTTATTTTCTTTTCCTTTCTTTCTTTTTTTTTTTTTCCTCCCTTTTCTTCTAAGCCGTGTGGCTGGCAGAGTCTTGGTGCTCCAGCCAGCTGTCAGACCTGAACCTCTGAGGTGGGAGAGCTGAGTTCAGGACATTGGTCCACCAGAGACTTCCAGGCCTCACGTGATATCAAACAGCGAAAGCTCTCTCAGAGATCTCGATCTCAATGATAAGACTCAGCTACATTCAATGACCAGCAAGCCATAGTGCTGGACACCCTATGACAAACAAATAGCAAGACAGGAACACAACCCCACCCATTAGAAGAGAGGGTGCCTAAAATAATAATAAGTTCACAGACACCCCAAAACACACCACCGGGTGCAGTCCTGGACACCAGAAAGACAAGATACAGCCTCATGCACCAGAAAACAGGTACCAGTCCCCTACACCAGGAATCCTACATAACCAACTGAACCAACCTTACCCACTGGATGCAGATACCAAAAACAACGGGAACTACAAACGTGCAGCCTGGAAAAGGAAACCCCAAACACAGTAAGTTAAGCAACATGAGAAGACAGAGAAACACACAACAGATGAAGGAGCAAAGTAAAAACCACCAGACCAAACAAATGAAGAGGAAATAGGCAGTCTACCTGAAAAACAATTCAGAGTAATGATAGTAAAGATGATCCAAAATCTTGGAAATAGAATGGAGAAAATACAAAAAACATTTAACAAGGACATAGAAGAAATAAACAGCAAACAAACAACGATGAATAACACAATAAATGAAATTTAAAATTCTCTAGAAGAAATCAATACCAGAATAACTGAGGCAGAAAAACGGATAAGTGATCTGGAAGATAAAATATTGGAAATAACTACTGCAGAGAAGAAGAAAGAAAAAATAATGAAAAGAATTGAGGACAGTCTCAGAGACCTCTGGGACAATATTAAATGCACCAACATTCGAATTATAGGGGTCCCAGAAGAAGAAGAGAAAAAGAAAGGGACTGAGAAAATATTTGAAGAGATTACAGTTGAAAACTTCCCTAGTATGGGAAAGGAAATAGTTAATCAAGCCCAGGAAGCACAGAGAGTCCCATACAGGATAAATCCAAGGAGAAACACGCCAAGACACATATTAATCAAACTATCAAAAATTAAATACAAAGAACAAATATTAAAAGCAGCAAGGGAAAAACAACAGATAACACGTAAGGGAATCCCCATAAGGTTAACAGCTGATCATTCAGCAGAAACTCTGCAAGACAGAAGGGAGTGGCAGAACATATTTAGAGTGATGAAAGGGAAAAACCTACAACCAAGATTACTCTACCTAGCAAGGATCTCAGTCAGATTCAATGGATAAATTAAAAGCTTTACAGACAAGCAAAAGCTTAGAGAATTCAGCACCACAAAACCAGCTTTACAACAAATGCTAAAGGAACTTATCTAGGCAGGAAACACAAGAGAAGGAAAAGACCGACAATAACAAACCCAAAACAATTCAGAAAATTGTAATAGGAACACAAATATAGATAACTACCTTAACTGTAAATGGATTAAATGCTCCAACCAAAAGACATAGACTGGCTGGATGGATAGAAAAACAAGACCCATATATATGCTGTCTACAAGAGACCCACTTCAGACCTATGGACACATACAGACTGAAAGTGAGGGGATGGAAAAAGATATTCCATGCAAATGGAAATCAAAACAAAGCTGGGGTAGCAATTCTCATATCAGACAAAATAGACTTTAAAAGAAAGTCTATTACAAGAGACAAAAAAGGACAGTATATAATGATCAAGGGATCAATCCAAGAAGAAGATATAACAACTGTAAATTTTTATGCACCCAACATAGGAGCACTTCAATACTTAAGGCAAATGCTAACAACCATAAAAAGAGAAATCAACAGTAACACAATCAGAGTAGGGGACTTTAACACACCATTTTCACCAATGGACAGAACATCCAAAATGAAAATAAATAAAGAAACAAATGCTTTAAGTGATACATTAAACAAGATGGATTAAATTTATATTTATAGGACATTCCATCCAAACACAACAGAATACACTATCTTCTCAAGTGCTCATGGAACATTCTCCAGGATAGATCATATCTTGGGTCACAAATCAAACCTTGGGAAATTTAAGAAAATTGAAATTGTATCAAGTATCTTTTCCAACCACAATGCTATGAGACTAGATGTCAATTACAGGAAAAAATCTGTAAAAAATACAAACACATGGAGGCTAAACAATACACTACTTAATAACCAAGAGATCACTGAAGAAATCAAAGAGGAAATCAAAAAATACCTAGAAACAAATGACAATGTAAACACAATGACCCAAAACCTATGGGATGCAGCACAATCAGCTCTATGAGGGAAGATTATAGCAATACAATCCTACCTCAAGAAACAAGAAACATCTCAAATAAACAAACTAACCTTACACCTAAAGCAATTAGAAAAAGAAGAACAAAAAAACCCCAAACTTAGCAGAAGGAAAGAAATCAGAAAGATCAGATCAGAAATAAATGAAAAAGAAATGAAGGAAACAATAGCTAAGATCAATAAAACCAAAAGCTGGTTCTTTGAGAAGATAAACAAAATTGATAAACCAATAGCCAGACTCATCAAGAAAAAAAGGGAGAAGACTCAAATCAATAGAATTAGAAATGAAAAAGGAGAAGTAAAAACTGACACTGCAGAAATACAAAGGACCATGGGAGATTAGTACAAACAACTATATGTCAATAAAATAGACAACCGGGAAGAAATGGACAAATTCTTAGAAAAGCACAATCTTCCAAAACTGAAACAGGAAGAAATAGAAAATATAAACAGACCAATCCCAAGCACTGAAATTGAAACTGTGATTTAAAATCTTACAACAAACAAAAGCCCATGACGAGATGGCTTCACAGGCAAATTCTATCAAACATTTAGAGAAGAGCTAACACCTATGCTTCTCAAACTCTTCCAAAATTTAGCAGAGGGAGGAACACTCCCCAGCTCATTCTATGAGGCCACCATCACCCTGATACCAAAAACAGACAAAGATGTCACAAAAAAAGAAAACTACAGGCCAATATCACAGATGAACATAGATACAAAAATCCTCAACCAAATACTAGCAAACAGAATCCAACAGCACATTAAAAGGATCATACACCATGATCAAGTGGGGTTTAACCCCGGAACGCAGGATTCTTCAATATACACAAATCAATCAATGTGATAAACCATATTAACAAATTGAAGGAGAACAACCATATGATCATCTCAATAAATGCAGAAAAAGCTTTTGACAAAATTCGACACCCATTTATGATAAAAACCCTCCAGAAAGTAGGCATAGAAAGAACTTACTTCAACATAATAAAGGCCATATGTGACAAATCCACAACCAACATTGTTCTCAATGGTGAAAAACTGAAACCATTTCTTCTAAGATCCAGAACAAGACATGGTTGCCCACTCTCACCACTATTATTCAACATAGTTTTGGAAGTTTTAGCCACAGCAATCAGAGAAGAAAAAGAAATAAAATGAAACCAAATTGGAAAAGAAGAAGTAAAACTGTCACTGTTTGCAGATGACATGATACTATACACAGAGAATCCCAAAGATGCTACCAGAAAACTACTAGAGCTAATCGATGAATTTGGTAAAGTAGCAGGATATAAAATTAATGCAAAGAAATCTCTTGCATTCCTATATACTACTGATGAAAAATCAGAAGGAGAAATTAAGGACACACTCGCATTTACCACTGCAACCAAAAGAATAAAATACCTAGGAATAAACCTACCTAAGGAAAGAAAATACCTGTATGCAGAAAACTATAAAGCACTGATGAAAGAGATTAAAGATGATACAAACAGAAGGAGAGATATACCATGTCCTTGAATTGGAAGAATCAACATTGTGAAAATGACTGTACTACCCAAAGCAATCTACAGATTCAATGCAATCCCTATCAAACTACCAATGGCATTTTCCACAGAACTAGAACAAAACATTTCACAATTTGCATGGAAACACAAAAGACCTCGAATAGCCAAAGCAATCTTGAGAAAGAAAAACGGAGCTGGAGGAGTCAGGTCCCTGACTTCAGACTATACTACAAAGCTACAGTCACCAAGCCAATATGGTACTGGCACAAAAACGGAAATATAGATCAATGGAACAGGATAGAAAGCCCAGAGATAAACCCACACACATATGGTCACCTTATCTTTGATAAAGGAGGCCAGAATACACAATGGAGAAAAGACAACATCTTCAATAAGTGGTGCTGGGAAAACTGGACAGCTACTTGTAAAAGAATGAAATTAGAACACTCCCTAACACCATACACAGAAATGAAATCAAAATGGATTAAAGAACTAAATGTAAGGCCAGACACTATCAAACTCTTAGAGGAAAACATAGGCAGAACACTTTATGACATAAATCACAGCAAGATCCTTTTTGACCCACCTCCTAGAGAAATGGAAATAAAAACAAAAATAAACAAATGGGACCTAATGAAACTAAAAAGTTTTGCACAGCAAAGGAAACCATAAACAAGATGAAAAGACAACCCTCAGGATGGGAGAAAATATTTGCAAACGAAGTAACTGGCAAAAGAGTAATCTCCAAAATATACAGGCAGCTCATGCAGCTCAATATCAAAAAAACAAACAACCCAATCCAAAAATGGGCAGAAGACCTAAATAGACATTTCTCCAATGAAGATATACAGATTGCCAACAAACACATGAAAGAATGTTCAACATCACTAATCATTAGAGAAATGCAAATCAAAACCAAAATGAGGTATCACCTCACACTGGTCAGTATGGCTCTTATTAAAAAATCTACAAACAATAAATGCTGGAAAGGGTTTGGAGAAAAAGGATCCCTCTTGCAGTGTTGGTGAGTATAAATTGATACAGCCACTATGGAGATCAGTATGGAGGTTCCTTAAAAAACTAAAAATAGAACTACCATATGACCCAACAATCCCACTACTGGGCATATACCCTGAGAAAACCATAATTCAAAATAAGTCATGTACCACAATGTTCACTGTAGCACTACTTACAATTGCCAAACATGGAAGCAACATAAGTGTCCATCAACAGATGAATGGATAAAGAAGATGTGGCACATATATACAATGGAATATTACTCAGCCATAAAAGAAATGAAATTGATTTATTTGTAGTGAGGTGGATGAACCTACAGTCTGTCATACAGAGCGAAGTAAGTCAGGAAGAGAAAAACAAATGCCGTATGCTAACACATATATATGGTATCTAAAAAAAAAAAAAAAAAAAAAAAAGTGGTTCTGAAGAACCTAGGGGAAGGACAGGAATAAAGTCGCAGATGTATAGAATGGACTTGAGGACATGGAGGGGAGGAAGGGTAAGCTGGGACGAAGTGAGAGTGGCATGGACATATATACACTACCAAATGTGAAATAGATAGCTAGTGGGAAGCAGCTGCATAGCACAGGGAGATCAGCTCGGTGCTTTGTGACCACCTAGAGGGGTGGGATAAGGAGGGTGGGAGGGAGGGAGACGCAAGAGGGAGGAGATATGGGGATATATGTATATGTATAGCTGATTCACTTTGTTATACAGCAGAAACTAACACAACATTGTAAAGCAATTATACTCCAATAAAGATGTTAAAAAAAAAAAAAACTATATGAGCCACCTGAATGAATCGTCTATTGAAAGTTAAAGAAATAAGAATGGTAAGATTCTAGAAGTTTCCCTAAATGAGCTGAATGATTTAGACACTCATTTACCCAAACCACAGATATTTTTGAGGTGAGGTGTAGTACCCAGCCTTACAGACCAGGGGAAATGAAATTGTCATGGACATCACCCTGTCTTTCTCAAATGCAGAATTTAAAGCCTTAAGCTGTGGGGAAAAATATACCTAAAAATTATTGACATTTTCACATAACCTCACACTTGCACTTTTGCTAAGACTTTGATCCTAAACTCTTGTTCCTAAGCACTGAGTTAATAGGAGTCCTACATGGCTCAGTGCATGGGTTCACTTGTATGAATAACGCAACAGAAGAGGCACTGCTGTCTTCATCTCACTCTTCCACGAAGGCAGCTGCTGCCTTGAGCTGTCATTTCCAAGGATCACAAGATCAGCAAGGATTATGTACTCATGACTTCCTGACTAAATCACTATGAATCAATAAAAAAAATCGGTCCAACTAGAGGCTTCTGGGATTTGAATCAGCATCTGCCTGAGGTTTGCAAGTTGAGGGGAATCTCAGCCTGGAGACACATGTTGATTCCACGGTACAGTGTTGGAAGCCCGCACGGAGTAATAAACTTATAGCTGTGTTCTTTTTGAAAAAAAAAAAAAAAAGAAAGATCAGTCATTTAGCATAATACACCTTGTAATAATAAGTTTTCCATTTGCTAACAGTTCAGTGATGAAGATCTGGTTTTTCATGCAGCTGGTTGAGATGTATCTCAGGAGCTGTCTCTTGGATGACCAAATCTGTCATGGGTCAGAGAGTCAAGGATTCATTTTAATCATCCAGACACTTGATGTTTTGGCGCTGTGGCCCGTAGTGAACAGCTGTTAGCAGTGGCATTTCCTGCGGTACTAACGGGCCTTTCATCCCTTTTCAGAGCTAGTTGCTAAATGGACGTGGGTAAATATAGATTCTGAAGTAGAAGACTTTCACCTGCTTTTAAAACTTTTCCAAAAATCACCTATTCTTTATCCTTACCCAAACAGTGGACTCACAAATGAAAAGAGCTGATTTATTTTTGAACAGGCACAATGGAGAGAAATAGACTTATTTCCCCAGCATTCTGTTACTAGGAGAAACCTACAGTTCACTCAGTCTACCTAGCCAGATTTTCCCAGTCTCTACTCCATTCTCAGCCTGCATGTATAGGGAAGCCCTTAGAAAGACCACGTGGTGAAATCCAAAGAGCAAAGACTCTAGAATAAGAAACAGCTCTGGTTGAATTCTGGCTCTGTGACTTACTAACACTGGAATCCATGGGCAAGTGACTTACCTCTGGGCCCAGCTTCTTCATATAAAGGAATAATGACGATACTGCCTTTCAGGGTAGTTCTGAGTATTAAAAAATATGTATTAAAAGTGGCTGTCACATTGAAAGCACTCAACAAATCCAGATTATTATTCTTTCATTAAGGGTTGTAACTTGATAATCACAGCTCTTGCAAGGCAGGTCAGGCCTGAGAGTGGTCCCAGGAAACAGGTGAAACATTCCTTCTTGAAGGGCATTTCCTCCTTCTCTTAGTCATTTAGGTGAAGATACACAGACTCCAGAAGGGTTATTCCATTTTCTCTAAGTAACCAGTTTAGTGATATTAAATGAGAAAGCGCCACTCTTATTCAAGAACTTTTTATAGAATAAGTGTCCTGTTAGTTTCCCTAAGGAGGCTCCACTAAACTCAGTGCTGAAACTCCCCATTGACTGCTATCTTGTCTCAGACCCCTGTGTTAGTTAGTGAACAAGACAGACAGGATGCTCGTCCTTTTATAAATCCTAAGTTTCATGGGGTTTAGATAAAAATAAGCAAGCAATTAAAAATGGCGTAAAACATGCCACAGTTGAGGATATATAGAATGCTATATAAACAAAATCGCAGACCGAGGCAGGAGGTAGGGGAATAGTCATATAATAGTCATATAAAAGAGAAATAAGAGTTAACCAGGGGAATGGGATGCATGATGCTGGGATTACTAGGGAAATGGCAATGAGATCTTGGAATAGAAAGGACTTTCTGGGTAGTGCCCATCCCACATTGTGATACATCTTAGCAAATTTTACTAAACAGTGAAATTAAACATGTCAACTCGCGGCAAACATCCTTAGTGAGTTTCATTTTAATTGGCAAAGTTTTCTCACTTCCAGCCGGGGAATTGTTTATTCAAAAAACCTGTGAGAACTGGTATACACAAGGCACTCAGGATTTACAAAGCGGAAACTGCCACCTTCAGTGCAGAAGGGCAAGGGCTACAAATACAAAAATAACAGAAAGAACCTAGGGGCAGGACAGGAATAAAAACGCAGAGGTAGAGAATGGACTTGAGGACACGGGGAGGGGGAAGGGTAAGCTGGGACGAAGTGAGAGAGTGGCATGGACGTATATACACTACGAAATGTAAATTGGATAGCTAGTGGGAAGCAGCCGCATAGCACAGGGAGATCAGCTCCGTGCTTTGTGACCACCTAGAGGGATGGGAGGGAGACGCAAGAGGGAGGGGATATGGGGATATACGTATACATATAGCTGATTCACTTTGTTATACAGCAGAAACTAACACAACATTGTAAAGCAATTTTGCTCCAATAAAGATGTTTAAAAACATAACAGAAAGAGATGGTGTTTTCTGTGCTATCAGAAAGAGTTCTCAACAAATATTGATCCAATACATGAAAGAATAAGTGAATCAATGATGTTAGCTTCTGTTTGGCCTTAAAGGGTTGAGATAGGAGGGAAGTTCTGAGAGGAAGAAATAAAACTGAATATCCATGTTGAGGAGATTCCGTGAGTGAAGATACTGAGGTAGGGAAATGGGGAAAATGAAAGCGTTCTGCTTAGGGAAGTATAATCTGCATACACAGGCCCGGACTGAGGCAGGAAAGAATAGCACACAAAATGTAGATAAGAGTTGGAATGCAGAAAGTTGGGAGGATGCAGATTTAAAAAATTTTTTTCTTCATGGGGGGAAACACTGGAGGTTTCTGGGTATGAAAGTAGGTGAATCAGAGTGAGAAACATCATCTTAATTGGTTAATTTCTCTTCTTTTCTCTCCTGTGTTCTCTGTGATAATGTGCATGTGTGCATGTGTGTGGGCACAAGGGTCATCAGGTTTATAATACAAACATTTCTTTTAGGGATTTGTTGCCATCCAAGCAAATCCTTACAAGAAACTTCTTTCCACTTTGCACCCTTTCCTCTCCTCGCCTCTTTCACAAGTGCTTCACTTCTAATCCTCCCATACCTTTTCTCCTACTGTGTGGTTTGCTACTCTCTTAACTGATGTAGCTGCCTTTATGGTCTACATGCTTCTATTACCACACTCAGGCCAGCAGGCCTTCTCCAGGGCATGTTTCCACTTCTGCTGCCTCTGACCACAGCCCTCTCCACGGTCCAGCACCACCCAGCACAGGCTTCATTCAGCCTCTGACTTCTAAAGCAAAAGCTGCATTCCACAGTAGAAGTGGCATCTATAGTTCTGTCCTAACTGGGAGTAGGAAGAAGTGGAAATCTACTCCTTGGGAAACCCTGGCTTTGAAGCAAAGAGGGACTGGTTTCTTTTTAAAAAAAAACTCCCATTAGGGAATCATTCTTCCAAGGGACAAAACAATGATGCCATCTATGGTGCTTTTGGTTTCCTTCAAGTATCTCAGAAGCATCTATGCGCAGGATTGTAATCGGTCCTTCTTTTGTGGGGACCTACACAGCAGCAGAAAGAAGTTAGACCCTGCCGGTGGTGCTCATTGGATGCACAGGACCTGGTCTTAGAGTAACTCTTTCTTATGGAGATTACCAGATTGCACCTACCCTCTGCCCGCACACATCTCAAATGTTTCCTTCCAGGAGAAGAAAATCCTTTTGTGATACGGAGACAAGATAAAAGAGCGCCTTAATATTTCCTGACCTCATTCAAATTAAGGGATACACAGCAACGCTTTCTGGTCCTTGTACTGCATCCTTTTACAGAGCTTAACAATTGTCATCAATTCAGTAAATACTTAAAATTCACTATGTCATGCCTGGGGAATCACTGGCAATCAGGAAATATGTTCTCTTCTCTCATAGACCTTATAGTCTAGTAGGAGAAGGAGGCAAATGAAACCAAATTATAAAGCATTGTGATAAGCGCTCTGATAGATGAGTATAAGGTGCAGTAAGCTCAGAGGAAGCCCATCCTTTTATTACTAAGTAGAGCAGATGACATAGAGGTTTAGAGCCTAGACAGATAGGGTCAGAATTCCAGTTCAAATGCTTCCTAACTCTGTGAACTTGGGCATATGATTCAACTGTTTGCCTGTTTCTTTATCTGCAAAAATGGAGATGAGAAAATGCCTGTCTCACAGGGTAGCTGCGGGAATAAATGAGAAGTGACATGGAGAGCAATGGGCACAAGGCATGGCGCCCAACAGTGTTCAATAAATGTTGGGTAATTTATTTGTGCTCCAGACACATTTATTTGTCCAATCACACCAAACCCTTCCTGGATCCCAAACATCCTCTGTCTCCATTTATTTGCTTACATTGTTCCTTCACTTAGTTGCCCTTTTTCTCTAACCTCATAAAATCCTACCTATTTGTCCTGGTTTCCTGTGGCTGTGTAACAGATTATTATCACAAACTAGGTGGCTTAAAACAACTGAACTTTATTCTGATGCAGTTCTGGAGGCCCAAGGTCTAAAATCAAGGTGTCAGCAGGGCTGCGCTCCCTGTGGAGGCTGTAGAGGGGCCTCTTCCAGCTTCTGGCAGCTCCCACATTCCTTGGCTTGTGTTCACATCACTCCAGTCTCCACCTCCTTGGTCGTATTGCCCCTTCCTCTTCTATCTGTCAAATCTTTCTCTACCGCATTTTTTTTTTTTAATTTTTATTGGAGTATAGTTGCTTTACAATGTTGTGTTAGTTTCTGCTGTACAGCAAAGTGAATCAGTTATACATATACACATGTCCACTCTTTTTTAGATTTCCTTCCCACTTAGGTCACCACAGAGCACTGAGTAGAGTTTCCTGTACTATACAGTAAGTTCTCATTAGTTATCTATTTTGTATATAATAGTGTATATATGTCGGTCCCAATCTCCCAATTCATCCCACCCCCCCTTCCCCCCTTGGTGACCGTAAGTTTGTTTTCTACATCTGTGACTCTATTTCTGCTTTGCAAATAAGTCATCTGTACCATTTTTCTAGATTCCACACATAAGCGATATTATACAACATTTGTCTTTCTCTTTCTGACTTACTTCACTCTGTATGACAATCTCTAGGTTCTGCCTCATTCTTAAAAGGATTCTTTTTATTGGATTGAGGAGTATCCACCCTGATAATCCAGGATAAGCTCCTTCTCTCAAAATCTTTCACGTAATCACAAATTTTTCCATATAAGGTAATGTTTACTCTTTTAACATATGTTTGCCATATAAGGTTCTAGAGATTAGCAATGGACACATCTTTTGGGGCCACCATTCAGCCCACGAGACCATCTCGTAAGAACCAAATAAATGCCACTTCCGTTGTGAAGTCTTCCCTGATAGCCTCCATCTCAAAGTAGCCTTTCCACAAGCTGAGAATCCATAGCACTTTACTTTTACATCTTTTAACACCTTATAATTACTTAGCCATTAAAAATATTTTTCAGCAAATCAAATTTGACGTACCAGACTTCTTCTCATAAAGATAGCGAGACTAAAAAAACATTGAATTTCCTTCCAAAATAAAGGGTATATATTTCTTTAAGTTCTTTGACTTTAGGGACCACAGTGTCTCAACTTCATGTGACTGTGATGATGACCAAACTCTTTAGCATATAGTAGACTGAAGTAAGTCTTTTTTGCATGTATGGATCACTGGATAAACCAATGTATAGATGATTGATGTTTTTTCAGCTTTTGAAAATAGTTTTGTTTCAGAAGCATTCAGAAGCAGATATAGCTTGGCCACAATATTTGAAAAAGTGGCCCTGTGAAGATGTAATCAAATAGAATAGCTTTCTGACATTAGGCAACCTTTGGATTCTGAATAATTTCATCACATATCCTCCAGAGCAGGAGATAATTCACAAAGATAGCATTTTCTTCATGTCATATAAAATGGAGAATGCATGTTCTTTCTCACGGTGGCTGGAGACTTCCTTCCTTCTTGGGCAACGTCAATTAACACAGGCATCGGCTTAAAATTAGGGAGGTCCACTTTGCAGTCAGCAGGACACTTAACCAAATCACAGAATATGCACACCGCCTTGCTAGCTTCTAATTATCTGTGAGCATGTTGAAGTCTGGAGGGTAAAGTGTAGTTATAAAGAATAGTAATAAAGGTGTCTTTGGTTGGACCATCACTCTGTAAAGTGCAAGCAGTGATTGATCTAACAGGCTAAACCACAGGCCATCTGCAGCCTGTCTAAAGGATGTGTCCAGCTGGAACATCGGACTCAGGCTACTCTCCAACTCGACCTTTTTCCTGAGCAGCTGGAAGGAACATGAGCTTATGGTGCTGTGGCCCAGCTGCATTTTCACCTATAAGCTCCTCCGGTGAAAACTAAGTATGCGGATCTACGTCTATCTCTGCTAACCCAGGTCTCAGCAGTTGAGGGACTGTCTGATAGCTGTCCAGTCTTTGACTTTGACCTTTTAGATGCGTCAAGAGGGACTGCGGAAATACCAGTGACGGAGACTTCACTAGACTTCTAGAAGGAGCTCCATGTGGACCTCTGGGGGCTCAAAACTTGAGGATCGCCTCTGGCCACATGTGTGCACGCGCCTGACTGCTGGGACATACAGAGCTACGCACTGAGTTCAAGCGCTGTCTTTGGCCTTGTATTGATACTACGGCTTTGGCTATAGATATAATTGCCTATCCCCTCTTGCTTAGTTTTTGGATTATCATTTTTCAGTATCTGTTAAGTGACGGTTAATCTATATTGTATGGCTTTTTATGAAACAATTTGTTGGGAGTAAGAGGCATTTAGAAACATAAATAAATACAAATAAAAGCAAATAGAAATAACACAAACCTCTTTTCATAGATTAAAATGTGGACAAATGGCAGTTTTAAAAGAAAAAAGACAGATTAGTCTACTAGAAAAAGAAATACCCTTGGTTGGAAAGAGGTGGACCACAGTTCAGCTCCGCCACTAACTGTGGGTCCTTAAATAAGTCATTCATTTTCCCCATGACTTGTGTGTTCTTCTGCCATTTAACAAACAAATTCAAGTATCTGCTATGTACCAAGAACTGTGATAGAAAACATCATAATAACCAATATTTTCTGGAGATCTCCCTATGTACCAGGAATAGTACTCAGCCTTCTACAAGCATTATTTCATTTGTTGTCACACCAACTCAATGAGATCAGTGCTATCATCACCCCATTTTACAAATGGGAAAAATTGTATTAAAAAGTTTTGCATGGTGGTAAGTTGTGGAGCTACAATTCAAACAAGGTTTAAGACTCCAAATCCCTGGGCCTCCCTGGTGGCGCAGTGGTTGAGAATCTGCCTGCCAATGCAGGGGACACGGGTTCGAGCCCTGGTCTAGGAAGATCCCACATGCTGCGGAGCAACTGGGCCCGTGAGCCACAACTACTGAGCCTGCGCGTCTGGAGCCTGTGCTCCGCAACAAGAGAGGCCGCGATAGTGAGAGGCCCGCGCACCGCGATGAAGAGTGGCCCCCGCTTGCCACAACTAGAGAAAGCCCTCGTACAGAAACGAAGACCCAACACAGCCAAAAATAAATATAAAAATAAATTAAAAAAAAAAAAAGACCTAAAGAAGAAATACATGGCGAATATCTTTCTAAAAAAAAAAAAAAAAAAAAAAAAAAGACTCCAAATCCCTGAGCTTACACAATGGACAGCTTCCAAAGAACCCAGGACAGACAACTGCAACACTGTCCAGGGCAATAATTAAGAAAGAAAAAAAAAAAAAACCTGAGAAAAGAAAGCAAAAAGAACAGATTTTTGAAAGTGTGTTTTGGTAACTTAGAAGAAGACAGATTAGTAAAAAGATGTAATGAAAAGGAAAGGGAAATAAAACTTGTAAAGATGTGCTGTCTAAAGAGTCAATTATAAATTTTACCCTAGGATACTGAATGTTCTTCTCATATGTGTAATGATTGCCAATTTATTACTTAAATCTATGCACAAACTCCTCCAGCACCAGCAGGGAATCTCCTGAAATATTCTTGATTATAGCACAGCCCTGAAAGAGCAACAGAGACACACAAACACATTGCTAAAAATGTTCTCTGGCCTTTGGAAGAGAAGATGTTTGACAGTTCTGCCTTAACTCTGTGACAGTTCTATATTCAAGGTTTACATCAGAATATTTGTTCTTTTCATTGGGAACAGATGGGCCATCAGTTTAACCATGAACATGAACCCAGGTGTAGCACCCAATAGTATTGTGTAGAAAGAAGGCAAGTCCCAAGGAAGCATAGGAGGTGATGGGCATTAGGGCAAAGGGAAGCTGCATACATTGGACACATTTTTCATTCCACCTGTTTGTTGAAATTTTAAGTGATCTTAATACACAAGGCCAAAGAGCAACTTTTTAACAAACTATTCCTCATTTAAGGCTCAATTTGAATATCCCCTCCACCATACTACCACCTTCCCTGGCTAAAGAATTGACTAGCCCCACCAGTTTTTGTAACATCTATTAAAGCACTTATGTCAGTTATTATATTTAATTATACATTTATAATATACTTCCCCAAATGAACCCCTGATCTATGCATGCTGTAACACAAAGGATACGGGTGTTGAAGTCAAAAAGAATCATCCAAGGTCAGAACTTGAAAGTGGTAGAGCTAAGTTAGTTAACCTTTTGAGCCTTCTTTTCTTCATCTGCCAGTTGGAGGTGATAATAAAACCTACTTCATAGGGTTCACATGAGGAGGAATTAAGAGAATACGAGGGAAATGGTAGCATTATTCCAGTTACTCAACAAAAAGTAATTATATTTTTATTATTCTTGTGCCCCTAGTTCCAAGTGCCACAGATTGCTGGTTATTAACTGCATAAATGCCATTTTTCCTATGGCTGATAATTAGATTAATCAGTATAATAAAACTACACAGAAGCCATGGGGAACACACAGAATTATCAGTGAGAAACAAATAAGAATTGATGAAATCTCTCCTAGAAGGTGTGTCATGTCTTGGTGGTCCTGTTGTGTGTGTCAAAGGTACTGAAGTGATATATGAGATGAGACCTCCCTCTCCCCAGGCATCCAATGAGCTCATAATCTCCTTCTACTCCCAGGGTCCCAAGTTAGGGTGAGCACTCACCAGTGAGTTCCTCCAGCTCTAGACTGCCCTGGAGTACCACCGTGATTTTAATTATTCAGTTTCCACTTTTTTAAAGGGGCAATAATAAATCTGTTTTATAAAAGTCTTGTAAGGTTTAAATTTGAACATACGAGTAAAAAATATGCAAAATGCAAAAAATATACAATTAATGTAAATTTTTCTTCCTCCTTCCCACCTTCCTCACCCTCTGATAAGCTGTGTTGATAAAAAAGAATAAGATTCAGCCACACCAAGGTGTCAGTGACCAATGATGAAAGACTACTTGTTTAAAGTTTTTCTTCTTCTGGCCCCCGCCGCTTTGGTTTGCCTTTTTCCACAATTGGGACCATTTAATTCCCCCACGCACATTCAAAGCTGCTTCAGCTCCTAGGAGTGCCCTGCTTTCCTCCAAGAGGGATGTAAACACCTCTCTCCTAACGGGGCATTGGGGGAGGAAAGGAAAAGAAATCATTCACAAATCCATCCACCAATCCACTTATGCCATCATTCAGTAAACAGATAGCATATGCCAGGCTCTGAGATAAGTACTACGGACAAGAAGACAAATCGTAATAACAACAACAACAAACCATGGCCCATACTCTCAAGTCGTTCACCATAGAGTGAGGGAGACAGAAATATAAAGAGACCAGTGCAATGCAGTGTGACGACTACAGTGCAAGAGGCAGAAGCAAGCTGCAGTGGGGAGATGCTTGAGCTGTGTCTGTGTCATAAAGAAAAAGATGCAGCTCATCAGACCCCACCTCAAGTGCTAGTTCTTGTTTCTGAACTCTGACTTATTAAGGTTCTTGGCAAGACCGTGCCTCTAAAACAGAAGTCCAGCTTTGTTCCAGTCAATCCATCTCCCACAGACCCAAGTCTTTTCCTCATGTTCGAGCCAATGATTAGGGACCACACCACGTTTAAAGGCTGCTTGATGTTTTTCCTCCTGCCTGGATTCTGAGACTGCCTCCCCAGATGACCTGTCATAAGCCTGCTGGACTCACATCCAAGCTCTGCAGCTCTGCTGGAGTTGCCCTGGAATAGCACGCATGCTCTCCTGCCAGAATAGAACTTCTATCAGCACCTAGAGTTTTCTTCTCAATCCTCACCAGCACCTCCAGCTGCATCTTACCAACTTTTCCAGGTGACCCTCATGCACCCTGAAGTTAGAACCACCTATAAAGATGGTAAGTGTCACACCTACCTATAGCTGGGAAACACGCTCTGTGGGATTCTTTCCCATAACTCTTATTTCCCTCTCTGGTGACTGAAGCATTCAATACCAATACTTTCTGAGCATTTGCTGCATACCTGACACTGTGGGAGACATTGGGGAGATAGTGGTGAGTGACTGCACGGCCCATGGGTCTCCCTGCCGTCACCTCTGTGACCCACATCCGAGAACAGCCCTTCCCAGAGTGTGAGCAGTGGTAGACATGAAGGAGGGTAGTTGTCTCCAAAGTCCCATGGCTCAAAATGTGCTATTTTGCAGAGGTCCTCGTATTGATGGTAATACAATTAAATAAGTACCAATAGTTGGGCAGTTTCCTTTACTCTCTTAACGTTCTCTGATTCTCACAACTTCTTAGGAAAGACATATGTAAAACATAGTTACACTTTAAAAAACCTTTCAATAACAGTTGTGATAAGTGCTAAAAATAAAAAGTATCTACTGTATGCCAGGCATTGTACTACATCCAAATCCCAAGGAAAGGTGAATTAGAGACAATTTCTGCCCTAAGTAACTCACAGTATAGAAAGAAAACACAATATAAAAATTGCCATAAAATATCACTTATAAAATGCACTATGTGCAAGTAATTGGCTCTACTTGAGAACAGCATGTGGAAGAAGATGTTTCATACGCCTAGAATTCAACCTGAAAAAATTAGTTCCACAATTTATATACTATTGATGTGGAATCATGGATACCTACTCACCCCCACCTACATATCAGATTAGCAACATTTTTCAAGAAAAGTGTATTTCACGACCCTCACAAATCTGTTGGAAAAGAGTGGAGTAGGCAGCTATATTTATTAGTGCAAACATGATGCTGAGCTTTTCGCTAAGATTCGTGTACATAGTATTGTAAATAATTCCCACAACTGACCTTTAATGTTGACATTATTACTATCCACCATTTTCAGGTGAAGAAACTGAGTTTCCGCGACTTAATTGCTAGATCAAGTGCCAGGCAGTGACAGAGCTGGGATTGAACGCAGGTCTCTCTCTTACTCCGGAGTCCCAAATGGTTCCTACTGTGCTTGGCCACCTTGAATGACCTTCTTCATTCCCTCTTGAGCTTGGTCTTTTCTTTTGTGTAGTTGACTATATTTTTGGTAGGATTTTTCTGGTTCTTTTACATTCACTTTATTGCATATCTACTCCGGCCAGGTGCTCTGCTGGGGATACTGATGAAAGCAAAACTTCCATCCTAGAGGAAGGTAATCTTTTAAACCACCTCCCACCATCTTGTGATTAGAAAACATGCTCCTACTAATTATCAGGTGTTCTGGAGTCTGTCTTTCATATAATAAATGAACACTTACTTATGCCAGGCACTGGGGACACAGGCTCACTAAGTAATGGCCTTTGACCTCAAGGGGTCCACGGTCTAGCAGTGGGGGAAACAAGATATTAAGCAAACAGAATCATTAATTTAATGGCAGAAATGTGATGGAGGGGCTGTGCAAAGTCAGATGAGAGGGAGCAGCCAGAGAGGGCTTCTTGGAAGTAGGGGCACCTTCATGGAATCCAGAAGGATGAGTAGAACCAGAGTAAAGTTGCGGAGGCAGCGGGGGTTGTAAAGACATTCCAAGCAGGAAGCAATGTCTCCTGGAAGAGAAAGTTTCTGCCTAAAACAGGAGAACCACAGCTAGATTAACATTCCTTTTCCCAGTGCATTATGCAAGCACAGGGTTAAGAACACTGGCTCTAGCATTAGGGAGATGTGATTTCAAAATTAGCACCCTCCGAACCTCGATTCCCTCACCTGTGAAATGGGGGTAATCGCTATTGTGAGGAATGAATGAAGTCACGCATAGCCACAGAGCCTAACCAGGGAAAGCGTCACTCACGATGTTATTGGCACTTGTGTAGCTCAGGGTGACAAAGTAGACCATTACCATTCGATTAGGGGCTTATATTGTACATTGTTTCAAGCTGTAAAATACTATTGCAGAATCCCCCCTCATAGTCTCAGAGGGAGGCTATGGATCAGTGCTGTTTATGGTATGAGAGCCGTAATTCTCCTGTGCTCAGGCCAGACACATCTATGAACAACACGTACAGAGGAAGGCAGTAACTGACATCCAGTTTTGCTTTGTTTGCTAAGAATGGTAATGGCTTCGGCTTCCTTCTTTCCTTCCTCTTGGTGAGCTTGAGCAGAAGAAAAACGGAATGTATTTCATTGTACTGCCAACACTTCATTTCATTTCCCTCGAATGATTCTCTGGGTAGATCCCTGGCGGTTTCTTATTTGTCAATCCTTTCCCAGTGCAGCTGAGGAGATCTTAGAGGAGAGATGCCAAATCAATACTTGACCTTTATGCGGACCCTGGAAATGCCCTGAATCCACAGCTGGGGCCGAAAGCTGTCTTGAACACAGCCCTGTCCCACTGAGTTAGCTCCTGACCTGGAAGTGAGGCCTGGGCTGCAAAGGCTACTTCACCGTGGTTTGCCCAGAGTCCCAAGATGCCTGGTCTTCAGAGGTTGTAAATGTCTGTTTCATGTCCACCGCCACCACCACCGTACCCCACTGAGACCTGGGGTGGCCCTTTCACTCACTGCCACTGAAGTGGGAGTCAGTGGGCCCGAGTTCTTCTCTTAGCTCTGCTGTGTAACCTTAAGCAAATGACTTCTCTGGCCTCAGTTTTCCTTCCTGAAAATGGGCTGACAGGGCTAGTGAGTCTCCAAAGTTACTTCTAGTTCAGTGCTATTTAGAAAACCCAGCATGCTCTCCTTCGGTATTTTAACAGCAGTGCACCATTCATTCCACAAGCATTTATTGCACACTTATTCATGCCAGGCACTCTGCTGTAGACACTACTGAAAACAAAATTGGTTCATGGTCTTTGCCCCTCTTGCTGTCTTGCAGAGGATACAGACACCAGCACAAGGGTGTAATTGCAAATGAAAAGGTGAGGGAGAAGTGAGGGATAACTGCTCTCTGCTCTTACCAGAACGGATCAGGCTTGGAGACTTGCACAGAGTACTGAGCATTGCATGTAAAGGCTCATGAAGATGTCCTGGGATGTGTTCAAGTATGAACAACCTGAGAACAGTCACTGAGTACTAAGGAGATTTGAAACTGGGCCACATAAAGGACAAAGGATGTAGAGCCAGGGAAGAGGAAACTTGGTGGAAGGGAGTGGAAATTTACCCAAGAAAAAAAGGTTCTTCAAATAACTGAAGGACTGTCCTGTGGAAGAAAGATTATACTTATTCTAGATAGTCTTATGAGATAAAATTATGATCAGTGATTGGAAGTTGGAGGGAAATAGATTTGGGCTCAATATAAGAAATCTCACAGGGGACTTCCCTGGTGGTCTAGTGGTTAGAACTCCGAGCATCCACTGCAGGGGCCACGGGTTTGATCCCTGGTCAGGGAAGTAAGATCCTGCATGCCACGCTGCGAGGCCAAAAAGAAAAAGAAAAAAGGAAAAAGAAAATCTCACAAACTAAATATACAACAGAATAGGCTGCTTCAGGAATGTAGTGAATTCCCTGTCACTAAAAGTGCTGAAACCAAGCATAGAAAGATTACAGGATAGGCAGAGCACCTTTAACAGTGGGACTATCTAGGCAAAGAATCAGCAGTCAATGTGGGCAGTGAGTGAATGACTAAAGGAATAGATGTACTCTAGGCCCAGAATACATATGGAAGCTTTGCCTGTGGGGCTGGAAAAATTACCTACAAAATTCCTCTCATTCTGAGAATCTAGAATTCTATAGCTCTATGAAGCTGATAGAAGTTTGCTGTCTGTAGAGTGATTGAGGGCCATAAACAAGGTTCCCAACATAAAAGATCTTTCCCATATGCTTGAAATTGCAAAGGACCTCAACTTCCAAATCTATAAAATGGGAACAATAATACTTATACCATAAGGTGTGTTTTTAAAGAGATAATATGCATGAAGTACCTAACACTGTGGGCTTAAATGACTTAATTCATGCAAAGCATTTAGATCTGTACCTGGTAGATATTTATTGTACCTTCGGGTAATAGGACTTGTTCCTTTCTCACGGTAAAGACCTCTTTAGGTGAAGATCACATTAACATGATCCTTATAGAAACCTTAGGGGAGAAAGTAGTTTGAGGAGGGAGCAAAAGCTAGAATTCTTGAATTGATAAACAGAGAAAAATCTAATTCAAAAAGATACATGAACCCCAATGTTCATAGCAGCACTATTTACAATAGCCAAGACATGGAAGCAACCTAAATGTCCATCAACAGATGAATAGATAAAGGAGATGTACATATATACAGTGGAATATTACTCAGCCATAAAAAAGAATGAAATAATGCCATTTGCAGCAACATGGATGGACCTACAGGTTATCATACTAAGTGAAGTAAGTCAGACAGGAAAAGACAAATATCATATGATATTGCTTATACGTGGACTATATATAACATAGTCTTATAACTATATAATATATACACACTACTATATATAAAATAGATAACCAACAAGGTCCTACTCTATGAATAGCACAGGGAGGGAACTAAATATCTTGTAATAACCTATAATGGAAAAGAATATGAAAAAGAATATATATATATCTGAATCACTTTGCTGAAACTAACACAACATTGTAAATCAATTATATTTTAATTAAAAAATTTTTTAAAGAAACAGGAAAGAAAAAATAAAGGTAGGTTACCAAAGCAACTTTCAAATTTTAGTCAGTGTGTGGACTGGGTAGACGAAGGTAATAAACACATACATTGACTATGCCTCAAAAATGTCTCTCAAATCTTGCTCTCCTCTCTCCTTGCACTGCCATTGCCCTGAGGACAGAGAGACATGACACAAGTTAAAGTGCTGAAGCAGATGCTTTAGAGAGAGAGCAGGCAGGGTCAAAACTAAAGGCAGAATCTGGAAGGATTTCCTGAGGGCTCAGAGAGGGTATAACTGCAGACCCGTGTTGCTCAGTGAGGAAGGAAAAGCGAAAGGTGTTAACTTGATTCAAACTATCGTAAAATCTTCCATTTGGGGCCACTTGCCTGCTTCAGCCTGTTCCCCACTGTCGCTTAGCAGAATATGGTCTTGCAGGAAAACAAAGCTGATGGTGTCTGCTTAGCAGCTTCAGTGAGCTTACCGTGACTGTAAGATACAGCACAAACGCCTTAGCCTGGGCCAGGCTGATCCGTCTCCTGAGCTGCAGCTCCTCCACCTTCTCTGCATATCATCACATGCTCCTGTTACGTGGGGCTTTCCACCACCCCCAGCGCTGTCAGCTTACATGCGCCGTACCCTCCACCCCACTCACAACCATGCTCCTGCCCCGCCACTTTCCTCCGCATCATGCCCCACCCCAAAACGATCCTCTTCTTTATGTTCTTCTTTCCTTCAGATCTCACTGTACCACTTAGAAAGTGGTAATCTCCAATATCCCCAACACCTGAGCCCAACCCCCAGCTTCAACTAAGGTTCTTTTTTTTTCCCCAGAATACTTTTCTTCACATCTTCATAGTTTTTAGAGTGAAGCCAGAGTCTCACTCCCCCAGCCGACAGTGATATCTACAAAAACGGGGAGTATACCATTATGTCCCAAGGGCCGAGTGAATGAATGCCAGGCACTTCATAGGTACGCTACACATATTTATTAAATAAATCACTAATCAAACATTCAGCTTAAACTCCTTGGAAGCAAGACTCTTTAGAAAGAAAATATGATCACCTGCATATCTGCTATAAGTCATCATCTCTCTTTTATTTGTCCCTTCCCTGTTCTCCCTCTACCTTTTTTATGTTCTTTATACATTTGTTCATTTATTTCAGGCTCACCAGACACTTATTCATCTCTTCTGATTTAATTTCTCCCTCTATAGATCTGCTGTGCTTGGACATCTCAGCTACAGAGCCTCACATTCGTAAATATCTGCTGGATGGTTTTACGCCTCAGATGCCTTCAACATGTTAATGGATAATGTTTAGGAATCTGGTTCAATAAGCTGCATGGTTTGCTCACACTCAAATGGGAGTGAGATGTGTCCATCCATAACAGCTCCCATGGCATTCAAATATAGATTAAAACACATAAAAGTAAAACAAACTTCATTTAGACTTAATAAAATTTAATGCCTCTCTCAAGAGTGCAAAATATTTTCAAAGGTGGACACTTTCAGAAAGAGCTTCCCTGACAGGAAAATGTCCCTCTGGAGGTTCATTGTTGGGAGACAGGGTCCGTTAGTGACTTTGTTCTTGTCATTTCACGATTTAATGTGCTTAAACTGACAGCTTTATTTCTGGATTTTTCAACTGGGCAGGAGCATTTCCACAAAGGGAGGAAAAGGCACAGACATCCTCGGCATGAAGGAACACTTGCATCTTGAGAGCATCATGTCTTAATTGCAGGCACACGTTAATGAGAGAAGCAGGGCAGGCGGGCGGGTGTCGGGGTGGAAGAAAGAGGTGCTTGTACGCACTTCGGACCAAACTCACTCTCACCTAATTGAGAAGCGGAGCTGTTTCTGGCTTCCCTTAGCACACAGCCTGGAGGAGTTGACATGTGGATTCCCTATTAACTGGTGCTGCCTGTGATTTCTGTGATTTACGTTTTTCACCACATTACTGGCAATGAAACGGATGATGAAGTGCCACGATCTCTTCCAGGACCAGATGCACTTCCAGCCAGACTGTGGATGGACAGCCCTGCTTGACTTAGCATGACGGAAACAGTGTCTCTCCCCAGGGACAGTGAGTGTCGCATGGCCAAAAGAGAGCTGGCCAGGGGGCCATCACAGTCATGACCACCCTGGTGACTGGGTAGAGAGAGAAATGTAGGCTTCACAAGCCACTGGGTGGCTTTTCCAGGAAGATAGAAAAACTGTTGGAATTCCTAGCCTCACTGACTTTTTTTTTCCTTAATGTTAGGCTGTACAGGAAGCTTCTTCAAATCACTCCTAAGGCTTTATGAAAACATGATTGCAGCTCTAAGTAGCATCTGACAGTAGTATGTCCAGCCGCAAGAGCATTAGTCCAGTGAAAAAAGAGAAAAATTAGAAGAGACAGAGAGAGATTGATTGCACGTATTCTCGGTGGTTTTCTCATACTTCCTCTTGTTTCTGATGGATAATAACTCCTCATGATTCCAGGATGTTTCAGTGAGTGAGGCTTGTTTGAGTTTGTTTTATTTCCTTAAAGATGTAGACATCTGTGTATACTTGTGTGTCTGTGGGCGTGAATGTATACACATATGCACTTGTGTGTACGTGCATATCTTTATCAGTGATAGCAAAGTCAAGGGTATTTCCAAACAGCTATATCATATTTCCTGAGCATATTTCTATGGGTTGGGATTACCCTGTAGTGTCGTCTTTTTGACCACAGCCTGGTTAGATCACTCAGATATTTAACCTGGGTCACCCACGGACAAGTTGGCTGCTTTAGCATGCTTGTTACTATAAAACCTGAACAGAGAGGTGGTCTCTGAGCCCTACTCTTCATATTTCTTGAACTTTGAGTTCCATATAATGTGAAAGATCAGGCTGAAGATCCTAGAGCAAGGCAGGTATATTCATTTGCTACCATAACAAAGCAGAACAACAGAAATTTACTTTCTCACAGTTCCAAAGGCTGGAAGTCCAAGATCAAGGTGTCAACAGGTTTGGTTTCTCCTGTGCCCTCTCTCCCAGCCCTGAAGGTGGCCACCTTTTCGCTAGGTCCTCACCTGGCCTTTTCTCTGTGTGTGTCTCTGCCTCTTTTTATAAGGACACCACTCTTATGGGACTATAGGACCTCACCCTAAAGATAAAATTCATTTTAACTTAGTCACTTCCTTAAAGACCTTATCTCCAAATGTGGTTACATGCTGAGATCCTGAGGGTTGGGACTTCTACAAACGAGTTTTGAGAGGTCATAGTTCAACCAATAACAGCAAGCCTTTTCAGTGGATATCATTACAAGCATCATCATCAAGGTTTTATTCAACTTGGGGCTGTTGGCTTCTGGAAGCTCTGCATTTTGACAATGATATGCTTATTTAAGTCATTCTACAGATACCCAGTTTAGAGCAACAGTCGCTGTCTCTTGTTCATGAACAAAAAAAAACAAAAGAACAGATCTGAAACTTAACTCACTTTATACTTTGTAAGAGGAATATGCCCAGTGGCATCTTTTTTAATGAGACCATTTGGAGTGCATTGCATGTGACTAAAATAATAATTCGAGAAGAAATGCAGGTCATCCCTAGTATAAAATTGGAGAAGCTCTCAGAGCTGCATTTTTCTGTCTCATTGAAATTTCTTCATCTGTTATCCTGTCTGCTTCTTCACTCCCACCTCACCTGTGGTGCTGTAGAAAATAAAATTTTAAAAAATCCTTCTCTCCTTTGCCCAAGTCTCCCTCAGACATTCAAGGTTAGATATATATGATTGTTAAATAAGTTACAAAATAATTATTGGAACACTTCATCACAGTAAGACTTTTTCCTCCTCTGTGCTGCCTCAATCATAATAATGCTAATTATTATATTATTATAAAAGCAAAAGCAAAGCTGCTGTTGTTGAGTTGCAGGCACTTTGCTAAGAGCTTTATATTTTTTATCCCAATCAATGCTCACAACAGCCCTATGAAATATGTACTATCATTATTCCCACTAAGAATATGAGAAAATTCAAGCTCTATTCCTGGCCAAATTCTTGACTAGTTTTCCCCTCAGTCTTATATCTGTCCAGCTCCTGATGGTCCAGCCAATCAGTCCTCCATCCCACTTGGTTAGGTAGCTCTGGTGCTGATCCTCAGCATCGTCTAGGTCACGTTTGCTCAAAATCTCTGACTCCACTAACCCAATCAAGCCCGAAGTCTAGGCTGGTCCTCTGGGTTGGCATCTTGTTAACCTTCCCCATCTTCACACTTAGGCATGTGTTAAGGCTTGAGACTTACTAGGGTTATTCTTTTAAGTCCTTCACTCACTGATTTCACAAAGAATTTTGATAAATCAAGATGTTTTTCACCATATAGGTGAAAAAAATCAGAAAATTTTTGCTATAAAATAATAAACAAGGGATGATCAACTGATTAAATTCTATATATTTCTCTTTTTGCAAAAGCATCCAATTGCACCTACCCAAATGGAACAAATTCTCACATTAACACCCCAATAAAAAAATAGAATAGAATATCCTACGGGATAGAATATCATCAATAAAATAGAGACATTATCTATAATCTTAAGAGGCCACCAGGACCTTTTTCATCTAAACTCTTTCCAAAAGGAATTGTAGTTGGTACCCAAACCCTCAACAATTCTGATACTGTCATTCTTTGAAGACACCACCACTCTGCAGTCCAATCAGACCTAGACAGCCCTCGCTCGGCATAAGATCAGTCTCTTTCAGGACAACCTGGTTGACACTTTGAACTCCTGTTTGTTTGTTTGATTGCTTGCTTGTTTGGTACTTTATCTCTTTTTTCCTTCCAACAGAAGTGAAGCCATCATCATTCTGGATCCATCCTCTTGAATTGGGATAAAGAGTGCAGGGGGGCTCATATGTCAACCCAAATCCCCTGCTTCCTATTCACATTGTCCACTCTAAAAAAACTAGCTGAAAAAAAAATATGTGGGAACTCATAGGATCATTGAGTAAATTCCAAAGCTGAAGACTTTGTGTTTGTTAATTGGCTGTATTCGGTACCTTCATCTCAATGTTGACTAAAGGTAGTAGGAAGAGAAAAAGTAAGAATTGTAAATAAATTGGTATTTATTAAAACAGTGGGAGGAGGGCCATAACAATCCTGCTAGGTAGGAACACTGTTCAGAGATTAAATACAGGGGTGTATAACTTTAGGCAAATTTATAAAAACGACTTAACTATATGTAATACAACAAGGTTTAGGCAAGCTCAGCCAACACCAGGTACATGGCACATGGGCGAATGTTCCATATGGTAAATAAATTCAAGTGCATGCCCCCAGTGGAAGAAGTGAAAATTCAGGCACCATTGTTATTAATAGAATTACTTTATGTCTCACATCAAGATATATATTTTTTGCATTATCTCACAGCTGATAGCCATGGCATGCACATTTTGTCTCATTTCAGTAGATTCTCTTGCCGTCTCCAACATCTATGAAATGTCCACTCACTTAGAGTTCAATTATTAAAATGCATTTGTCAGTACTCCAGTGGCTATAAATCAATGCTGAGCACCTCAAATGAATATATTTTTGGTTCAGGGTATGCTACTTGAGCCTTTCTCTGCACACATAGCAGGGAGAGGAAAAGACTAGAAAGAAGTAGGCTAGAATTCCAGCTGATTAGAAACATTCTCACACTAGAAAATCAACACACTATGTCCCAGACAACTTTCTAGGTGCGCATGTTAATTTGTGCAGTCCTTGTAACAACCCAACAGAAGAGGAGTTATCATTATACTGTGTTACAGATGAAGAAACCGAGACACAGAGAAAACCAGTAACTTGCCAATGTCACCTCTAATGACTGGGGAGATGGGGCTGAGCCAGGGCAATCCAGCTTGTGTACTTAGTGCTCCCATCCTGGAGAAATGGACATGGCACACTCACTGCTCATCTACGTGGGTAACACCATGCTAAGCACAACATGGGAGAACTCAGAACACCTGAGCCATATTTCCGAATCTAGCACCAACTGATCCAGGACCCTGGACAATGCCTTTTAAGCCCTCTGGCGGATAGTGTTGTGAGAGCACACAGTAGGTGTGAAACATATTTGAACAGCTTTAAACGCTATGAAGATACAGAGTCGTGCATTTTATTGTTGCTTATAAAAACATGAAGACAAGCGAACATGAAAAAGAATATATATATGTATGTATAACTGAATCACTTTGCTGTACAGTAGAAATTAACACAACATTGTAAATCAACTATACTTCAATAAAATAAATTTTAAAAATAAAAAATAATAAAAACCTGGAGTTATGGGGAGCATTTCACTATACCTTTTTCCCAAGCTTCATTTATTTACATAGCATTGTTTACTTTTAATAATATATACCTAATATTTTTCCATAACTTGGTTTCTTATATTCAAATACCTACTCAAGACCCATCACGAGGAAAAAAAGTCATCTAATAATAATTAAAATAAATACATAATAAGTTAAAAGTGGTTATCCATACTGCATAAAATCATCTCACACACCACCAGGAAGGGTAAAACAGATTTTCCTGAGAGTCTACAGAAATGCAAATTTTCTTATTTTCTTCCTTTATTTATATTTTCCTTCTTTTTTTTCTACCATCCTTTTTTTAAAACATTTCTTTCTTTTTTCCTTTCCTTCACAAATACTTCATGAGTGCATACTATGTGTCAAGCAACATTCTAGAAAACTACAGAGAAACCAAAATAAACTCCCTGCAAATTTTAAGATTTTTTTGTCCTAGTTCTGTGAAAAATGCCATTGGTAAATTGATAGGGATTGCATTGAGTCTGTAGATTTCCTTGGGTAGTATAGTCATTTTGACAATATTGATTCTTCCAATCCGAGAACATGGTATATCTTTCCATCTGTTTGTGTCATCTTCGATTTCTTTCATCAGCGTCTTATAGTTTTTGGAGTACAGGTCTTTTGTCTCCCTAGGTAGGTTTATTCCTAGGTATTTTATTCTTTTTGATGCGATGGTAAATGGGATTGTTTCTTGAATTTCTCTTTCTGATCTTTCATTGCGACAGATTTCTGTGTATTAATTCTGTAACCTGCAACTTTACCAAATTCATTGATGAGCTCTAGTAGTTTTCTGGTAGCGTCTTTAGGATTTTCTATGTATAGTAACACATCATCTGCAAATAGTGACAGTTTTACTTTTCTTTTGGATTCCTTTTATTTCTTTTTCTTTTCTGATTGCCGTAGCTAGAACTCCCAAAATTATGTTGAATAAAAGTGGTAAGAGTCGACATCCTTGTCTTGTTTCTGATCTTAGAGGAAATTCTTCCAGCTTTTCACTGTGGAGTATGATGTTAGCTGTAGGTTTGTCATATATGGCCTTTGTTATGTTGAGGTATGTTCACTCTATGCTCACTTTAAGAGAGTTTTCATCATAAATGATGTTGAATTTTGTCAAAAGCTTTTTCTGCATCTATTGAGATGATCATATATTTTTCAAACACGGTCTGAAAGGATACATGCACCCCAGTGTTCATTGCAGCACTGTTCACAATAGCCAAGACATGGAAGCAACCTAAATGTCCATCCACAGAGGAATGGATAAAGAAGATGTGGTCCATATATACAATGGAATATTCCTCAGCCATTAAAAAGAATGAAATAATGCCATTTGCAGCAACATGGATGGACCTGGAGATTGTCATACTGAGTGAAGTAAGTCAGACAGAGAAAGAGAAATATCGTTTGATATAGCTTACATGCGGAATCTTAAGAAAAGATACAAATGAACTTATTTACAAAACAGAAACAGACTTACAGACCGAGAGATGAATTTATTGTTATGGGGGGGAAGGGTGGGGGGAAGGGATAGTTATGGAGTTTGGGATTGACATGTGCACACTGCTATATTTACAATGGATAACCAACAAGGACCTACTGTATAGCACAGGGAGCTCTGCTCAGCATTATGTAACAACCTAAATGGGAAAAGAATTTGAAAAATAATAAATAAATAAACTCTCTGTTTCCATAAAGCTTTCTTCCTACCACAAAGATAATCAACCAACAAGCAAAAAGTTAGCATCAAATGTAACCTCAGAGGCTCTAAAAAGAACAACATGAGATAAAGAGACAGAGAGTGAAGTGGGTGTGGGGAGGTCTTCTCTCTTCCCTCCAGATACACTCTGAACCTTTGCCACATGCTTCGTCCAGTTTGGGTTTTGCCAATGGGAAAGCTCTGGCAGGAGATGGGAGACCAGAAGAAGAGGGCGTTGGGGTTCTTTCTTCCTCACGCTCTCTCTGCAAGGTCATCGGGTTGGAGACTGGGCCTCGGGGCTCTCCGCTCAACTCTCTCTCTATGTTTTGCTCACTAGGACCCTGATTGTAAGGGGAATGGGAGACTATTTTAGGCATGGTGGCCAGAAAAGTCCTCTCTGAGGGACAGACATTTTCCCCTTGGAACCAAGAACATTAAAAGATAGAACGTAAGATAAACACAGATTTTTGGTTATCCACAATCCATTTCAGTTTTTTTTTCCTTCTAGATCCCTTGGATACGAAAACCAGAGAAGAGCCATCAGAGAACCAAGACAGTGAGCTGGGCTATTTGGATGAAAAGCAAGAAGAGGAACATTGCGGGTGGCAGAGACAGTCAGAAGGAAAAGCTGCTCAGGATGGAGGGAGAAATTAGAGAAAGATGGAGCTGCTTCTGAGCAAAAGTACCAATCTCTCTGTGGCCCACGCTTATATCCTCAACTCCCAAATGTATGAAGACCAAGGATTCTCAGTATCTGAGGATCTGATTTATCTGCACAGATAGCTACCATTTCTTACTCTCACATGAAACTGTATTCTTATTTTCAGTTTTCCAAGAAATGCTACTTGAAACTAAAAACGCAGTTTGAATATTTTGAGCTAAATGTATTCTCCTCTTAATTCCCTTTGCTTTAGTTTCTCTTTTTCCTTAATTTTTTTATGGCTGGAAGAATGTAACGAATTCAACACGGTTGCTTAGAGAGACACTTTCCAGGTCCTCCCGGATATACTGTAGACATTTTCTTGAAATTGGACTGAGGGAATAGAACCTCTAGTAAATAATTTATTATATTTGATATTAATTCATCTAGATTGTTTTACTTTTCTGAAAAGTACATACTAATGTTCTTAAACAGTGTGAAATATCTGTAGCCTCTGGTATTTCTGGAATATCTTTATCACCCCACAATTCTGTTTAGACAAGCACAATTTGGAGTTCAGCATCCCAGTGTATTCCTCTGAAAATGTGCTCTTTGGGTGAGATTTTTTTTTTTAAGCATTGTGAACTTTACCCAGAGCACAGTAAATTGAACTTTCTAAGATGAGAGAAAAATATATTTTTCATATTACTGTTATCAGAAAGCTGCCTTTCTGGGAGCTCTTCACTCTAAAATTGGTCCTCACTCATTTGACCAATCTTTTATGGTTCATCTGAAATTTTAAAATGTATGTTTTGCTGAATTTTGATATGGCAATGTCTCTTTATTTTCCTTAAATAACCACTTTGAAAGAATGACTGGCAATTTAAAAACTAGTACTTATTATTTCAGAACTTTCTAACAGATGACTCATAGGCTGAAAGCTTGCCACACATTCATTTTGGCTAGCATCAACATTACCTCCCGAAAATCTACAGAAATGTTTATACATGCTATGTTAACTGTGGGCTCTTCTGAGGACTGACTGGAAATTAAATAATTTATGCTTTTTTCTTTTTAGTTTGAATTCCTATAAATTAAAGCAAAAATAGAAATTGTATTTTTGGAGTAAACTAGAGTTTACTTTAAGAAATGTACAACAAGCAAAAAACTCTGCCACATTTCCCAACAAATAAAATATTGTTAACAAATGTGCCAGTGTTTCTCTGGGCAGTTTATATTTTATTTGGGAGTTTTCATATAAGTAAGTAATCAGAGAAAATGTGTCTTTGCTTAGCTCAGACTTTGGAGCTGGAAGGGGCCTTAAGAATTCTTTGTGTAAACTCTTCACTTTATTGACAAGAATGCCCAGAGCTTGAAAAGAGAAGTGAGTCAGCCAAGAATGGCATAATCTCTTCTGAATTTATAGAGAGGCACCAAGAGCCTCTCTCTGCCCTCCTTGGAGCTTTGTTGAGGAGAACTGAATTGGGTCAGGCCAAGGAGAATCCTGGCAGGAACGCTGGAGACTCTCAGTGACCAGTAAAAAGGAAGAAATTATCCAGGGTGATAGTCTAAGTAATCAGAATCCAGTCATTTCAGCTGTACGTTGTCCCTCCTAACCTTAACAGACCCCATAGCTGCAGTCGCCTCCTAAAATGAATCTGAATCTCTACCTGGTGTTTGGATACATAAATCAGTGCGTGGTTTGCCCTCTACAGGGTTTCCATACAGCTGTGTTGAATGGTCACTGCATGAGAGTGTTTACCGTCAGGGACAGATGGGGCTGAAGCCTAACATCCACACCCCCACTCCCTAGTCCATGCTTTGTGGCAGAGGGATGTGTTGAACCACTCAATGGAAACACGAAGTATGCCCCTTCCCAAAAAGGGTTCCCTAGTTCACTTAGAAGAAGTCATATGAGCTGGTGGAGTCCTGGATAGTCTACCAGTTGAACGCCTTTTGGGAAATCCACTTTTCAAGTCGGTAGCTTGGCTAAATGACCTTTATTAACAAAAACTCTGACTTTTTAACTTACAGGAGTGAGAAGGAGGGCATCTATCCCTCCTCCTTTCTGCCAATTCTTCATAAAATGTCTAAAGGAAGATTTGGCTAGTTGTCAGGATGTACAGGGCCCTCCAATGCCATTCTAAATAGTAACCCTTGAATTTATAACTAGGGGCCATTTTTCGTATTCCAATAACGATTAGTTCTAGGAGATACATATACTGTGGCATTTTCTTAAAGAAGGCACTTTTACAAATCCATGCCCTTGGATATGTTTGAATGCTTCAGTTGTGTTTTGACATTTTCATGTCTTCACTAGCAAATTCCTGCAAATCTCTTCTCCTTGCAACCATTGCCTGCTCCCACTACCTCTCTCAGAGAGCCGTTTGCTCACCGAAGGATTAGGGCAATTTGTATTACTCCCAACAATAAAATGATGTGATGTCTTTCTTTGCCTGAACTGTGAGGGCATCCGTTATTCTTATGTATCCTCCCATCACGCTGAAAATTCAAGTTGGTTTAATTTAATTCAATCCATTGAATCACAGAATGTTAACCCCAGAGCAGTAAGTATTTACTAAGTGCCAAGCATGCAGGCAGGACGCTGTGCCCTCCTCTGTGGTCCCCATGTACGTCAGCAATTTTTCCTTCCTCTCCCCTCTGCTGAGGGCTGTGTCTGTTGAATAACAGAATGAATGTATACAATAATTACTTCTAAAAAAAAAAAAAATCAATGGTACCTTCAAGAGCCCCAAGATAAAACCGCGCCATGGGTACCTGGTCCAATAAAACATAACAGGGCATCAGGAAAGACCAGGAAGAATTCTTAGAGCCACATTCATGTTGCTCCCATGCTTCTAAACCCCATATCTGGCTACATACCATTTCTGCCACCAGACCAGGGAGCCCCAGAGTCTCTACTGAATGTCTGCCACTAATCCTGGGTACCCAAAACTCTCTCCTTTTCATCTACCATTCTACCCTTTCCCCACAATCTAACAAGCCTCATGAGTGGTCATTAATACCTGATCTCAACCTTGCTTTCTTCTATTTTCACCTCTACCGAGGTCTCTAAAATCCTCACAGTCTAGGCTCTATTTACAATATATTGGAAGAAAATATATGAACGAGCTAAAGCACAGATCTCAACTAGCTGAGTGAGGATGTTGGTAAATAATGAGGTGGGGGAGAAGAAACCAATAAGATAAAATTAATTCCAGATTATTATCTAGGATTCTTTGAACATCTTTGAAATGAATGTGAGATTCAGTAACGCTAGGGTTCTAATTCACTTCTTTACCGCAGCTACTAAACTAGGCTACGAGTAACAAGTGCTCTGTTGGCCTGAGGAAGTCAGTGCAGCTGCCACAGCTGTCACCAGAAGCAGTGTAGGCTTTCTGTGGGGCTCACCAGCTCAGCCAATTTTATTCATGATTATGATGACTACCTAGGCTTAATTCCCCCTGCACATATGTGACTTTTTAAGGACGTCAGTGGGGAAACAGTTCCACAATGTTCTTTGGTAATCCCTTCCTCTGGTCATGTATCCAATGGAGTCAGGGAGCTTTTCCACATGTCTGAGATAAACCCACCTGCAGCAGGCTTGGTCCCGTCCAGAGATTCTAGGCTGAGTGGAAATAAAGACAACCTGTGCCCCTGTACGCCTCTACTTTCCCTCTTCCACTCAATTTAATCATCTGATTTATTACATTGTTACTTTCATGGGGGGGGTGGGTGTTGGGGCTTCTGAGCAGGCCAGAATAATTAATGACCCTCTTCCCTACCTGAGTTCTGAACAAATTGAGAAGTGAGTGAAAGATGGAGGTCAAATATCCCTTAATGACTAATAGTGGCTGAGGTAGAAGATGGAAGCTAGTAAGAGAGCTAAGGCTACTTTAAACCTCAGAATAGGTCAGACTTATTCCTCTCTACCCCGCCCCCTCCAAAGCCCAGGTGCACGCAGGTGAGATTTGCAGAACTCAGGGGCAATGAAGAAACCCTCTTCCCCGGGCACTTGTTCCTAAGGGAAGTTGATGAGCTGAGCTTTATTCTTCACAAATCTGCTAATCAGATTAGGCACTGTTCCTCCCCAGGGTGCTGAGTGAATAAAGGGCTGGGAGAACAGCCAGAAGTATTCAGGGAAAATCTCTTCTAATGTAAACCAGAGGTTGGAAGAGGCAACCTTTACCTAAAAATTGACCAATCCTACAGACAGAAATTGAATCTCTTTTTAACTTGAAATTCTCATCTAGAGTTACTGGCCGATCATATTTTGGTCTGCTTTAGCCATTCCAGGAGCAGTTTCTGCCATTTCTGGGGTAGGTGCAACCGTGGGTAACGGTTTTTATTTCTCCTTCAATAATATTTACTTCTGCACATCCCTGGCTAATCATATGGCTTGGTCAGCCAAACCAGGCTGGCCAAACTTCCCACAGGGGCTACTGCAGGAACTGAACTGTGCAGACGACTATTCATTTCAGTAGCCTGAAAGTTGATCTGGAGTCACGGCTCTATCCAGTCCTTCTGGCTCACTGTACCTGTTCAGTCTCAGTAGTTAACTCGTTCTGAGCCATGTTGCTGCCTCAGTTGCTACGGTGGCACTAATTCCACTCCTCAGTTGAGACAGCCAGTACGTGATGCCCTTTCTGGAACACCTCACACCTCCACTGTCTTGCAAAAAGCCCAACTGAATAGACGGCAGGGTCTTAGTGTTACGTTTGTAGGAATAAGGCAGGATCAGGAAAAGTTAGACTGGTATCTTGATCAGCAGGGTCAGTCTGTGTCAGGTGACACACAGTGACACCTATAAATGTGTTGTTAGCATAGCTATTTGTGTATTATACTATATTATGCATTTCCTAAGGGCAGGGAGGGATATTACCTTACTTTGTCAAGTTTCCTCTCTGTGCCTTGAATGTTTCTTACAAGGGAAAGGACACAGGGTGTCCTGGAAGGAGCAGGGCTCTGGAGCTTGATGAGCTTAGGTGAGATTCAGCTCTCTCAGTGGTTTTGGGGGGCACATCCCTCTACCTCTCTGAGCTTCGGCTTTCTCATCTGTAAAATGAACACATAAAAATTACCTCATGTGTTTATGGTGAAGATTGAATGAGTTTACTTATGTAAAGTACTTAGCACACTACCTGGAAGACAGTGGCATAAAGTTGATTAAACTAAATAAATTCCTATTACGATGATCTACCAAACAACAGAAAAGGTAGCATTCAGATACACTGTTTTGGTACTTTCTGAGGCAAAAATTTTGACCAGCGAGCTTGCCCTTCTAAGAACTATATCTCTAAATGCCTAAGTTATAATTCATTCTTGGCCTTTGTTCTCTAGTCTTGACCTTTTTTTGATGGCACTAGCCTACAATATCTCTAATTTACCATGAAAACAGAAATAGAAGCCATGTCAAGGTGAGATTTCTAGGAAGGAATAAAAGGGAATAGGATTGCATATCTTAAGAACCTACATGAGACAGGTGCTAACATCCACTCAATTAAAAAGTAGCAGAGCTGTAATTTCAACCCATATCTGTCTGCTTCCAAAGCACTTATTTTTCCCACTGAACCATTTGCCAGGCTATTTAGTGGGTGTCTGTTAAATAAACAAACATGGTGGAAAAAGCCTAAGCTAATGGTAAGTCTAGGTATACTGAAGGATAACCTCTTACTTCAGTAATTTTTCTGTAGGTAGTAATTAGGGGGGAATATTGGGAAAATGGACTGACTATAAATAAGTCTCACTTCTTTTGTTTCTATCTCCTCAATATTTATTCCAACAGCCTCATTCTCAGCTGATCTCCCTGCCTCCACAATAGTATCCTTCCATTCCATCCAAGTATTGAATATTACTGTGTCTTGATGCATACTAAGTGCTGTATAAGTACTTGCGGAATGAAAAATCTATATATTGTTCGTAGCCAGCATACTCTAAATTAAAATTTGCCCAAAATTTACAAACAGCTCATGTGGCTCGATATCAAAAAAACAAACAACCCAATCCAAAAATGTGCAGAAGACCTAAATAGACATTTCTGCAAAGAAGACATACAGATGGCCAAGAGGCACATGAAAAGATGCTCAACATTGCTAATTATTAGAGAAATGCAAATCAAAACTGCAATGAGCTATCGCCTCACACCAGTCAGGATGACCGTCATCAAAAAATCTACAAATAATAAATGCTGGAGAGGATGTGGAGAAAAGGGAACCCTCCTACACTGTTGGTGGGAGTGTAAATTGGTACAGCCACTATGGAGAACAGTATGGAGGTTCCTCAAAAAACTAAAAATAGAGCTGCCATATGATCCAGCAATCCCACATCTGGGCATATATCCAGAGAAAAACGTGGTTTGAAAGCATACATGCACCCGAATGTTTATTGCCGTGCTGTTTACAATAGCCAAGACATGGAAGCAAACTAAATGCCCATCGACAGTTGAATGGATAAAGAAGATGTGGTACATATATATAGGGTTGGCCACAGAGTTGGTTTGGGTTCTTCCGTAAGATCTTATGGAAAAACTCAAACGAACATTTTGGCCAAGCCAATATAACAGACTATTACTCCGCCATTAAAAAGAATGCAATAATGTCATTTGAAGCAACATGGATGGACCTGGAGATTATCATACTAAGTGAAGTTAAGTCAGACAGAGGAAAACAAGTAGCATATGATATCACTTATATGCGGAATCTTAAAGAAAATGATACAAATGAACCTATTTACAAAACAGAAAGACTCACAGACTTATAAAATGAATTTATGGTTACCGGGGGAAGGGTAAGGGGAGGTCTAGAATGGGAGTTTGAGATTGACATGTACACACAGCTATATTTAAAATAGATAACCCACAAGGGCCTACTGTATTGCACAGGGAGCTCTGCTCAATATTCTGTAATAACCTAAATGGGAAAACAATTTGAAAAAGAATAGATGCATATATATGTTAAAAAAATAAATAAATAAACAAATAATAAAATGAAAAAGAAAAGAAACAATGTGATAAAGAAAAATTCTTGCCTTTGCTCTCTCCTTACAACACTTTGATATATCTTCTTTGCCTTTAGGTTGTTGAAACTCAAAGGTATGACATTCAAGAGCTTTTGGATCTGGCCTCTGTTTCTGTCTGTATCCTCATCTGTAATCACACCATATGTTCAAGTCATACTGAACTGTCTGCATATCCCCAAACATGTTCCTCCTCAAGATCTTTGCATATGCCTATTCCTGGACTACTCTTCCTACAATCTCTTTACTCCTTATCCACTTATTTTTCAGGTCTTAATCTAGAAGGAAGCCTTCTCTGAACTCTCATTAGATAAAAATAGGTATCTTCTTTGTGCTTCTTTGTTAACCTTTCTGATGGTATTTGTCTACTTCTATCCTCTCCTTATCTACCTATAGCCATTAAACTGTACGAGAGAGCAGCTATTCTTTTGTTATATTCACTTTTGTATCTTCGGGCCTAGCACTAAGGGTTTGTTTAATGAAGAAATCAAACAATCAGTGAGCAGGGTCACAGACATGAATACGAAAGTGGTTGGGGTAAATTGGGAGGACAGTTTACATGCATTAGAGTCCATAGTCCTGAAACTGTTGACCTTGATAGCGCCTCTAAAGTCAATACCATTTCACACGTGCATCTCCTAGGGAACTTTTAGACCCTCTTGTCAACAAGAAGCAAAATCAACCAGTATTGAAATGAAATGTGTTTGTTGAGTTAAATTTGAATTGAACAAGCAGGAGAGAACATTTCTAAGTAATGGCATTTATAGTCAACCTCACAGATCATTTTATACCTGAACAATAAACTGGTAGAGATTATCTAGAAAGACACTCATTCTATAAAGATCAAGTGCCTGCTCTGTGCCAACAGAGTACTAAGCAATGAGATTATAAAGGTGAATAACATGCACTAAACTGCTCTGTGTCTCCGTTCCCTTACCCTAAAATGAGAATTTTTAAAGTACCTAAGTACTTATCTCACAGAATCATTGTGAGAATGAAATGAGTTAATTCATATAATTGCTTAGTATAATGGCTGGCTCCTAGTAAGCACTCAAAAATGTTAGCTATGGTGAGGTGATGATGAAAGTGAAATGATGGTGATGATGCCACCACATGGAGCTTACAGTCTCATAGAAACATAACCGAATTATTGTTCTACAGCATGAAAACGCACCATAAAAAAGGAATGAAAAAGAGACAACTGTATGACAAAGAGAGTAATCAGCTCTGCCTGGGGGTGGCAAAGAAGATGGAACCGATCATAAAGGCTTTATGGAAGAAGAGACAAATCTGAGGCTTAAAGAATTAATAGGAGTTGCAGGCAGTTGAAAACCTTGTCTCAAGACTCTTAAGGACCTCAACCCTGTTTTTAATTCCTCCTATGATAAGAAATATCTTTTCCATAAATGAAGGTCTTAACAACTGGGCCATCTCTTCAGGAGAAAATAAATACGGAGGTACAGAAAATGTCTCCTTCCTCACTAAGGTTTATTTGTCTATTCCAATTTTTCAGAAAAGCATTTTAAAGTATTTCAATAAAAATATGTTAATTAGATTGAAGTCTGGATATATTTTAAATTTTAATTTTTTTAATGGCTCACCTATCAAAGGGGGATTATCTCTCTAATTATTTTCATGGCACCTATCACAGGTATCTTCCTGCTTTGACAAATGCATTCACGTTTAGGCAAAACATATGTGCCAAGAAAATTACAGTGTCTGTCAACCGTGGAGGAATCTGGAGTGCATGCTTTGCTATGAATATCACAGAACGTGGAGTTCTAAGATTGTGGCCACTGTTCTAAGCTGGAATTGTAGGTCCTGTTGGAAATTTTTTTTAAAAGGACTCTTTTAACCTGGTATTCACGGGTTAAAAATCAAATAGATACTCAGCCAAAGAGGGCCCCTCACTCTATGTTGTTTTGTGTTTTCCTCCAAGTGTAACAAAACAGTATTCATATCCCAGGAATGGACATTTCTGCTGCTAGGGCAAAAAACTTATTTCATCTTCCACAAGTACGGAAAGTGTTACAATCCAAACAGGGCTCCCTTATCCATGAGTACAACTGCCTACGAGCTAGACTTGTTAAGCTATGTAAATCTTATTAGCCTCCAGTATCTTCAACCTTTCATTTGGGTCTCCTCACTATCTAAAGTTTGCTCTATTGCTTTCCCTCTTTTTTATGTTTATGATGTAAAGTCATTATAAATCCACAGCCAATAAACTAGCCAGAGATTAATACCAATGGCAATGATATAACAACAGCAGACATAAAAAAATATAGCTGGAATCCACCATAAACAGGCAAAACTGAGCTCCAAAGTGTGTTTCACAATTCAGTTCATAAAAAGCAGAATGCTGTCAGCCCAGCCACAGGAGGACAATCAAACTGGCTTTCCTGGACAGGCACGGCAACTCATTGATCAACTCTGTCACTTCAGACAAAGTTAGCAAAGGGAAATACCTCTCTCTCCTTCCACTCCAGCAGTAGGAAACCAGGGGAGGCAGGGAAAGTGAAGGGAGGAGGGCATGATGTGTAGATGTTAAGGCAAGCAGCCAGGTTTGGGGAAAACTACAGGGAAATCTCAGATGAACCTGAGTTGGGATACTCAGGATAATCCATCACTCATTACAGCGCTCTTAAAGCCGATTTCAGAGATGACTAAGTGATGCAGTTTAGAGACCATGAAAGAGAAGACCATATTGTTAAGTCGATAATCAATTATAAAAACATACTTATAGGAAAAATGGAAAACTTTCTGCAATAGGATTTTCTCAGAAAATCTAGATACTATGGTTGGCAAACCCACAAGATAACCCAGTTTTCCAGTCAAACAGATTACGGTATGTATAAGCTTTGCTGATTAGAGATGCTCATTTATTTCATTCATGGATCTATTTAATTACTACATACACACACGTGAACACACATGCATGCTAGGCCTTTTTCTAGGTGCTAAGGTTTAGGCTTCACACAAAGTAGAATGAAAGTGTGGCAAAATGAAGATGACCAATGTGTGTTGAGATTAGTTCGGGCAAGAAGCTTTGAGGGGACTCTTAGAAGACAAAGCATTTAGGCTGGATCTTAAAGGCTAAGTGAGATTTCAACAGGCAAAGTAGAAGGAAACAGGATGCTTCAGAAGAAATAGCACAAAAGATGGTACAGAGGTGTGAGTGTGTATTCAGGTTAAGAGTAGACCAGTGAGGACGGAGCATTGGTGGGTGGAAGGGTGAGTAGAAGGTAAAAACAGAAAAGTAGGGTATGAGCAGAAACCTGGCCTGAGACAGATGTGGGGTTTATTCCTAGAGACTGTATCGTAAAAATCATTCATAGCTGAGGCTGCATCCGCCCTTTCCTGAACTGAGATCTCACTGCTCCACCTCACTCACCCTTTGCATTTCTGCTTCTGAAATTGTATCAATAGGAGCTGCCACACCATCTGTGAGAAGAGCCTGGCAAATTTGACGGGTATTTGCTATAAGAAGGTCACATTCCCAGCTGTTGGGTCATGTAATCCACATCTTCTCTCACTCCCCCTCACACCTTATTTTGCAGAGAGCTATTTATGGTCCAGCCTCTCTCCTTCCTTGTTTCTACTCTCCACCTGCTGTTGCAGAGAATTGCCGTGATCTTATGTGTTCTTTAAAATGCAAGGACGTGAAGCACGCTAATTAGATCTGCAGATCAAGCTGAAACGCAAGGCATAGCAAAACCACGAAGGACAGGCAAGTAACATAAAGGGGCTGCAGAGCTCAGAAATATGGGCAGGAAATTACCAAATGAGCCTCAGCATGGAGGCTTGAAAGCTAATACAGCTGGAGGAAAGGAACCTGAAACACAGCTATTTCAATTTCCAGGGAGAAACCTGGAAAGCAAGAAACGTCGAGCAAGAAAAAGAAAAGAAAAGAAAAAAAAAAAAAAGAACAGGAAGGTGATATTAGACACTTCAACATAAGCTTATGGTTCGGGGAAGCAGAATAGAAAACAGGGTGCATTTCTTGGCTGCATTTTAAGTTTCATGGCCAGACATGGCTGCAAGGTGATCCCTATGTGGAGCTGCCATGGGGTAGAGTTTGGTTTTCAGGTGCTTGGGTAATAGAGTGAAATAGACAAACAGGGGGCAAATGGAAGCCATGGTCAGAAACAATCAATGGATGGGAGTGACTGAATTCCAAGAAAGGGAGATGGATTGATGATGGTAATCTCATCTGGTGACAAGAGACAGTGAAGATGATGACGAGCATAGGAACATGAGCTCTAATGAGAAAAAGCCTGTGCTGGGGTGTTGCTTGTCAAAAGGGCAGTAAGCATCAGGGAAGAAAAGGCGGTTTTGAAAAGTTGGCAAGTACTTCCAAATGGGCAGCAACCTTAACGCGGTCATCCAGAGAGCTGTGAAAGCAGCATTGTCACAGATGTAGAGGAGAATGTACACACAGCTCTTTGGAGGGTGAGTCTGAACCCGAAACCAGCTTCGACCTTCTGACAAGGTTGCATCATCAATCCAGGCTCAGCGTCAATTCAGATAACATCTGGTCTGTTTTCTCATTTTTAATTGATTCAAGAAAAATAGTTGAACAAGTAGAATGTGTGTTCTGAAGTAGAGTTGATGTTTCACTAGCGTATAAGCTCATAGAGAGCTGGGACCTTGTCTTGTTCATCTCTGAATCCCAAGTGTTGAGTGCAACAGATATGCTTATTCAGTGTTTTCTGAATTAATTAATGATGCAGAACTGGAAAAAAAAAAATATCCCTGCAGTGAAGTTCCAGAACACATTTTCGGCAGTCCAGAGGTTCAGCACTTCGGAGGCTCTTTGGGAACTTCTCCCAAAGGATTTGTATTCAAGAAAGAGATTTGTGCTTCTCTGCCTGTTCAGGGCTCAGAGCACCCTTTATCAGGGATAGAAAACCCCTCAGCATGGAGTTGGGCACTCTCCCACATTTAAAAATTAGATAGCTTCTTTCTTTCTAAAATCTGAGTGAGAAATGGAAGAAGCTGATGGGAAGTACTCATTAATTTACTGAACAAATGTTAGGATGCTGTATAGTTCAACAGCTAAGAGCATGGGCCTAAGAGCCAGATGGCCAGATTTCAAATTCTGGCTTCGCTGCTTCCTAATTGGGTATATCCTTTGGCAAGTTATCTAACTTAACTGTGTTTCAGTTTCTTCATTTGTAAAACAGGATAATAAAAGTTCCTGATGAATGAGGTTGTTGTGTGGATTAAATTAAATAATCCATGGAAAGCATTTAGAAGAAAGCTGATCAGTAAATCTTTCCTTTCTGGGTGTTTATATGTGTGTGCGTGGATGAATTGAGCCCATGCCGTGGGCTGGGCACTCCTGCACGCTGCAGAGACAGTGGGAAGCAAGACAGGCGAGGTGTGAGATCTTCACTTCTCGTTAGAGAGTCAGACTGTAAGCAAGGAAGTGAGTAAATGAAAATGATACTTTCAGATGCAGATGAGTTCCATGAAAAAATAAAATGACATGATTTGCTAGAGGATGACTTGGGGAGAACCAAGGCGCTATATTAGAGAGGCCAGAGGAAGACTCTTTGAGAAAGTCTGAGATCTGAATGACCGGAGGGAGCCAACCATGGCAGGGTCTGCGGCAGAGGAAACACCATGTGTAGATATTGCCTAAAAGTGAAACAAGTTTGTCATGTTCAAGGAAGAATATGTGACAGAGTGACAAGGGCTTGGTGACAAGAGGGAGGAGAGATAGGTAAACACTAGGAGAGATATAAGATCAGATCTAGGAGATAACCAGATCATGTAGAGCTTTGTTGCCCAAGATAACAACTTTGGATTTTGTTTGAATGCAGTGTGAAGCCATATGAGACTTTTGAGCTGAAAGTGACATGCTCTGATTTTGAATTTTTCAAGGATCACTCTGGCTTCTATGTAGAGAGTAGACTATCTGGTCCAAGAGAAGAAGCAGGGGGACAAAGTGGAGGCTACTGGCTATTGCAGAATCCAGATGAGTTAATACCCCTTGGACTAGGGTATAGCATTAGAAATGGAAAAAAATGTGATGGGTTTAAATTACATTTTAGAATAGAACTAACCGGACTTCTTCTTTGATTAAGCCTTGAAAGAAAAAAGAAAAAAAAAGTTTTGAAACACTGATTATGCACAGTGCCTGCATTTAAATGACTTCCAAACTGTATTTTTCAGGGTCCTTCCTGGTAGGAAACGGAATCCCACTCAGACTTTAATGAAGGGATAATCTATAGAGGCATGAGCAAAACGAAGGGAACCGGTAGGCAGGTGGAGAACACAGAAACTAGCAAGAGTGGGAAGTGAGACGCCACCACGACCCCTACATTTGAAAAGGCAAGAGGAGGAAATTGCATTAACGAGGTCCCGTGAAACATGGAGCCTTGGAGCAGAGCCATCTGGCAGGAGATGTAATCCTAGAGGAACGTGTCACCACCACAGAATGTGGCCCAGAGCACAAAGGAGGTGGAAGTAGGGACTAAATACTTTGACCTCTCTCCTCTCACACACCAAGATCTGCTACTCCCTGCAATAATCCCAGCAGAGGTGCCTGCATGATGATCTGAAGCATCAGTCTCCCTGGAGCACAGAATACAACAGAGAAAAGCACAGGATAGATCTGGTATGCTGACAGCGTAGAGCTGAAAGCATACAAATATGCAAAACTGTTAAAGAAGAAAGAAAATATAATCTGGAACAAGTCTAATACCAACTTCAGGGTTTTCCTACAGGCTCAGCCCAGAGTCTGCGCCTAATTCAAATTCTTGTCATGCAAAAGACCCAAGGATACAACACAATTGCCCTTCTTCTCACTGTGGCCAGTACCCATTCTGTTCTTTTTTTTCCCCCTCAAGGAGGGGGGTGTTGGGCTGCACCCCACAAGCCTACAAGCCCTGTACTTGCCCAGTTTCAAGACTGAAGAAAGAACGCCCGGAGTCAGCAACAGAGACATCAATGGCTTGATGGATGGGGGACCGTACATGTCTGAAGCAAGGTCCTGGGGCAGCACCCCATCATGTGTGCCGCATGGAGGGCAGGACACGATGGAAGTCTCCGTCCCCAAGGGGAAGGGGAGATTATCAGTGATAGGGGGAATTGATGTCAGGTGGGCTCATTAGTTACCAGGGAAACCAGCAGACAGGCACACCCCTCACTGCCCCTTTGATAAGAACAAGCACCAGCTGGGCCCCGGGGCAAGTATGCAGGAAGGTGAGTCATGTGAGTAGGGTGTAGGTGCGACAGGCACTGGTCGAGCAGGGGACGTACAAAGAGCAAGAGGACAGCCATCATGAGTGGCTTGACCATACAGGGGGTAAGTGTGGTTACAGGAGGTGATTTAATTTCTTCATTGCCTCTGAAGCAAAATATACATTTCTTTGTTTTAAGAGTTTTACCGCCAATAACTATAGAAAAATATACAGAGGATAATACCCAATAACTAGCACAGGGGAGTTATAAAATTCACTGTTCTAATTGCCATGGCCAGGGGCCCACGGTGCCTGCAACCCTCTGAGACTATAAATTAAATGGAAGGCCCAGTGACATCTGTCTTTTGCTTTTGTTCTCTCTTTCCATCTGATTCGATATAAAAACAGCTAAGTAGCTCCCTCCCTTTCAGCCTAGACCACACATAACTCCATGTTTTAATAGAACAATTTGACCAAGAAACACCCACCTCACCTGACCAAAAAGCTACAGAAACGTCTATGGCAGGCTTCCTCCATACAACTGCTCATGGGAGAAAGCTTTCATGACTCTCTCTGGGTCCTTATTCCTCTCCCCTGTATCACTGCCCTTATCCACCTCCGCATTTCTCCCAGCAGCCTAACGCTAAGCAGCTGTGCCAGGGCAGATGCCAGTCTCTGAGGAGCTCCTGGACTCCCACGGAATGTGATTTGCCCCATCATATTAGAGCCTGCCTCCACTTTGCTTTCTTATCACATCTGAGGCTTGAGAAGTCTGTGTGCACAATGAAACAATGGCCTTTTAAGCTTCCCCTGTGGCCTTAATCACTAGGCAGCCTGATGCAGCTTGCTGTGCCGATCACGTTGATGACTTAACCTAAATTCTTAATGTTCCATCTCAGTGCAAAGAAGTGGCAATTTTTAATAAAAATGTAACTCTTACCTTAGTCCACCAGACAATTGCCACTATTCCATGAATTCTAGACTATAAATTCAATCGAGACACAGATCCTGTCTGCCTCGAATATTAGTGTATTCCCTAGAGCTTATCATCATACCTTGTATACAGTTAGTGCTTAATAAATATCTTTGAGTAGCAAATTGTTTTGCAAATGGCATTTTTAAGTGCCACTCCTGCCTGTGCCACACTAAGCCTACACACACACACACACACACACACACACACACACACATACTCTTTCTCCGTATTCACGTATATAAGATGTTCTCCATGCTACTTTAGCTCAAGGCACCGAGAGAGTTATCAGTGTAAGAAAGCAGAGAACATTTCTTCAGAAGGACAAAACAACAAACTTTCCCTTGACAATGGTCCCAGGAACAGTATAGCCCCCATCCCTCTCTAGCTCTGTCCCTGCCAGTTCTGAGAGCCCTTGCCTATTTGCTTCCTCTCCACAATCAAAGGGAGGAATTCAGTTCAATCTCTTCTTTCACTATTACCTTTGCTTCATCAAATTTTCTACAGAGGAGGGCTTCTCCACCCAAGGAAGTTTTAATGACCATTCCAGACTAAGCATCTATATGCCTTTATTCCAATCTTCCTCCCCCATACTTTCCTGTATCCCTTCTCTAGTTAGAAGAAATACAAAAGTAGCCTTACTGTCTCCACCTCTAGCCCCATCCTCACCCCACACATAATACATATGGCCACTCTATAGTGATTATCTTTTTGCCTTGTTTAATTGCATATTTGTTTCATAACTAGACTATAAATGTCTTGAGGAAATGCCCTGTCTTTTCATCTTTATATTCCCTCACACGTATGCTATCTCTAATCAGAAATACAGTCTTCTATTTGGTCCCAGAGCTGTTGTTTCTTTCCAGATTTGAACTGTCAAAATAAAAGTTATTTGAAAGAAAAATCTAAAAATAGAAAAAACCCCAAATACTCAGGTTAACCCCATGAAGGTAAATGCTCTCTGAGAAGTGCACTTTGAAAGCTCCAGGTTAAATGCTACTTGAGTCCTGTGAACTAGAATTCCTCTGAGAGTTCTTTCCCACCTTCCTCAGGCATGACACCTCTTGGTCCCACACCTTTGGTTTTGCAAAAGCAGCATAGAACCTGTCTGCAAGCAGCACAAGCACAGCAGGTTCATGGATGGGCAGAGATGACAAAAATATATTAACAGCATCCTCACATGTAGCATGTGGATACACCATTGTACATATTGGGTCGTGAAGAAGGTGTCTGATAATATTCAGGAAAGAAAGAAGGAAAGAGAAAGAAAGAAAGAAAGAGAGAAAGAAAGAAAGAAAGAAAGGGAGAGAGAGAAAGAAAGAAAGGAAGGAAGGAAGGAAGAAAGAAAGAAAGAGAGAAAGAGAGAAAGGAAGAGAGAAAGAGAGAAAGAAAGAAAGAAAGGAAGGAAGAGCTACACAAAAATAAACTGAAAATGGATTAGAGAGCTAAATGTAAGACTGGACACTATAAAACTCTTAGAGGAAAACATAGGAAGAACACTCTTTGACATAAATCACAGCAAGGTCTTTTTTGATCCACCTCCTAGAGTAATGGAAATAAAAACAAAAATAAACAAATGGGACCTAATGAAACTTAAAAGCTTTTGCAAAGCAAGAGAAACTACAAACAAGACAAAAAGACAACCCTCAGAATAGGAGGAAATATTTGCAAACGAATCAACGGACAAAGGATTAATCTCCAAAATATATAAATAGCTCATGCAGCTCAATATTAAAAAACAAACTACCCAATCAAAAAATGGGCAGAAGACCTAAATAGACATTTCTCCAAAGAAGACATACAGATGGCCAAGAAGCACATGAAAAGCTGCTCAACATCACTAATTATTAGAGAAATGCAAATCAAAACTACAATGAGGTATCACCTCACACCAGTTAGAATGGGCATCATCAGAAACTCTACAAACCCTCTTGCACTGTTGGTGGGAATGTAAATTGATAGAGCCACTATGGAGAACAGTATGGAGGTTCCTTAAAAAACTAAAAATAGAATTACCATATGACCCAGCAATCCCACTACTGGACATATACCCAGAGAAAACCATAATTCAAAAAGACACATGAATCCCAATGTTCATTGCAGCACTATTTACAATAGCCAGGTCATGGAAACAACCTAAGTGCCCATTGACAGACGAATGGACAAAGAAGAGGTGGTACATATATATACAATGGAATATTACTCAGCCATAAAAAGGAACGAAATTGGGTCATTTGTAGAGACATGGATGGATCTAGAGACTGTCATACAGAGCGAAGTAAGTCAGAAAGAGAAAAACAAATGTCGTATATTAACACATACGTGGAACCTAGAGAAATGGTACAGATGAATCAGTTTGCAGGGCAGAAATAGAGACACAGATGTAGAAAACAAAAGTATGGACACCAAGGGGGGAAAGTGACAGGGGGGGTGGTAGTGGTGGGATGAATTGGGAGACTGGGATTGACATGTATACACTCATATGTATAAAATAGATAACTAATAAGAACGTGCTGTATAAAAAAATAAAATAAAATTCAAAAATTCCAAAAAAAGAAGAAAGAAAGAAACAGAGAGTGAGTGAGGGAGGGAGGGAGGGAGGAAGGAAGGAAGGGAAAGAAAGAAAGAAAGAAAGAAAGAAAGAAAGAAAGAAAGAAAGAAAGAAAGAAAGAAAGAAAGAAAGAAAGAAAGAAAGAAAGAAAGAAAGAAAGAAAGAAAGAAAGGAAGGAAGGAAGGAAGGAAGGAAGGAAGAGAGAGAAAAAAGGAAAGGAGGAAGGGGAGGAAGGAAGGAAGGAAGAAGGAAGGAAGAAAGAAAGAAGGAAAGAAAGAAAGAAAGAAAAGAAAGAAAGAAAGAAAGAAAAGAAAGAAAGAAAAAGAAGAAAGAAAGAAGGAGAGAGAGAGAAGGTGGGAGGGAGGAAGGAAAAGAGAGCGAGAAAGAAAGGAAGAAAGAGAGAGAAAAGACAAACCTTACATTTACATATGGCTTACTATCTAAGAGTAATTCATATCCATTCTTACAGCTGATCTTCACAACAGCTCTCTGCAGTAGGCTGGTTAGTTATTATCCCCCATTTCACAGATGAGGACACTGAGGATCAGTACTTGAATTACTTGCCTGAGGTCACGTAGCTCTAAATGGCAGAGCCAAGTCTCAAAACAAGGTCTCCTGACTCCTAGATTCAAAACTACCACACAAGCTTCAAATCTTTCGGGAAGATTTGAGGGAGGAAATGAGATTTCTCTAAAAAATTTTATTTCCTAAGTAATGCAAGTGGGCAAGGAGAGTGGAGATCATAGAAATGGTCCTCCAGGGGAATGGAGACTAAGAAACTTCTTATAAAATCCAAGGTCAGGCCTCTGAGAGCCATGTTTAGGTTTGCAGTGCCACTGAAAACCAGAAGCATTTTTACTTAATTGCTTCCAAATTTCACCTGAACTGGGGCTACTCCTGATAAACAAAAGCTGCCCTGGAGCAATGAAAGTCTGTTCTGCCAGCAGCATTAACTAAAGGGGAGAAGCCCTATTTTATCCCAGACCTCAGCAGTAAGAGGCCAACTAACCACTTTTTTATCTGTAATGCCCTCATGCCTTCACTCACCACTTCTACAAAGCAACTGGTAATTTATGCAGTTTCCTTATGTAAGATCTTAAAGAATTTCCAATGTAAACCTACACATTTCCAGGCTCTGCTACTTAGGAATGTAAATTACTTATTTGTTTGCCTTTGATATGTTGTTATTATATCTTGTTAGCAACAATTGGGATTTCCCAGAAGAGAAAATTGTATATCTCTCCTATGAAGATACATTTTAATAAAGTATAAAAATTTTCAGCCCTCAATTATTCATAGTTGTACAGGGAATACTTAAGATTCTATTCACCAGAAAGAATCTATGCAAAGATTTATGCGTGTATTTTGTTGCCCAGGGGAATAGGACATACAGGCTTCAGATTTTCACAGCCAGAGAGGTTGCTAGGTCTCAGACTTTAATGCTCTCCAAATCATCTAAAACTTCTAGCATTTAGAAATAGTTGTTATGTGTATGGATCTGAGATGAGAATGACAAAATTCATTATGATGTTGGAAGAAGGCTATTTGCCAATCTGAAGGTCAAAACAACTGGCAGTTACTTGGACAGAATTCACATCTGTTCAGGTGATACACTGTAAGAAAAAGAAAGCAGGAAGAGACTTTGAATTTAAAATATTGGAGGGAAATTGGTAGAGGTTTGGGAGCTTGACTGGGACACCTTAAGTTAATATTTAAACTGATTTCTGAATACCAAGAAGCCTAAGAGCGAATCTACCATAATTCAGAAGTCTAAGGATGAAGAGTGGCCTAGAATTTGAAATAGGTCATCTTGTGATTCTTCTGCCTTCACTCACTCACTGGAAGCATCAGGTGGGTTCTATGGAGAAGAAACAGGATAAACAAATACTTGGGAAAGACCAGAGCAAGCATGCCAAAAAGGAAGCTGTTCCATTCGGGTGAAAAGTTGAGCATCTAGAGGGAGGTGTGAGAGTCAAGGCTGGAAAGACAGTTGGGGATTGTGTTCGGGATCCCCAAGCCACCTTCAGGTTCAGTGGTTTGCTAGAAGGACTAACAGAACTCAGACAAGTTATTATACTCATGATTTCAGTTTATTACAGCAAAAAGGGTACAGAGTAAAATCAGCAAATGTAACAAGTGTGCAGGGCAGAGTCCAGGAGAGACAAAGTACAATCTTCCTCTTGTACTCTTGGCCTCTCCCAGTGGAGTCCCAGGGAAAGCACTCAATTCTCCCAGCAACATTGTGTGACAACAGGTATGAAGTATTCAATATTACCAACTAGGAAAGCTCACTTAAGCCTTGATGTCCATGGTTTTTACTGGGAATCAGTCACATAGGCCTGGAGTGTCTGTCTGACGGGCCTTAGTTACTTGTTCTGCAGCCCATCCAGAAGTCAAACTGATGATACAGCATGGCCCAAGGCACATACCATAAATCACATGGTTAGCATAGATTATCTGTCCTGTCCCAAGGCCCCCAAGTATATAAAAACTATCTTGTCAGGCAGGATATTCCAAAGGCTTAAAGGTAGCTCCAAGACACTGCCCTTTATTTAGAATGTATAGGGTTTCAGTACCTCAAGGCTGCCTAGTTAACCCTTTACCAAACAGGGACTAAACCATGGAGGGCTTCGTGGGAAGCCTTGAATATGAGATAGGGAATAGACAGCTTAATCTAGCAGCAGAGTTTAAAAGAGTTAGCAGAGAAAAGGTGGAAACTAGGGGACCAATTCTAAATTAGCTGTATTCACCCAAGTAAGATAATGAGATCCTGAAAAAGCATGAGAACCAAGGGGCATTTTTAAGCAGAGGGATTATATGATGAAGTCTATGTAAAGTTCAATCGGGCAGCAACGTGTAGAACCACACTAAACCATCGTAAACAGGAAAGCCTCAATCCCAACGTAGAAACTTCCCAGCCAAGAAAATACACAAATTCCTGCCACACCCCATTACACATGTGTAGAAAAGATCTCAGTATTTGGAGAGAATCTATAGTAGTTGAGCTCTTGAAATGATTTCCAACTCTATATGTCTAAAATGATCTTCTACTAAAAATAAATGTTGTGGTAGTATAATAATATAAAACTAAATTTTTTCTGATTTTTTTTCTTTTTTTCCATTTGGCCTTTCTCCCCATTCCAATAGTCGGGTTTTCTGTGCCCAAGGACTTAGGAAATGGATATGACAGTCCCACAAAGAAAGAGAGAGCAAGAGAGAGAGGCAGTCCCTCTTTATCTTTATGCATTATAAGCTCATGCACTTGGGAAAATATAAAGAACATACAGCTAAGACAACAAACTAGGCAAAAAATAATCATAAGAACAAGTCATCCTGCCCCAGCCTTTACTCTCAAGGATATTCTATTGAAAGGAAAGGGAAGGCAGAGAAGAAAGGGCAGCCACAGGGGTGATTTTGTGTATCCCAAGGGGAGGATCTGGGATGAGCTCTAGCAGGTGGCCTGTGATGCAGAGAATTGGGCCCCATATCCTGGGCTGATCTTCAGGAAGGAAGCCTGACTCTAGAGGAGAAATTACTCCATGGTACCTAGATAGGTCCTGACAGATGGAGCCTTAGAGAACCTCACAGACTTTGCAATACTTAGAACATGGTACAGGAGAATGACTTGAATGCTCCCGAGAATGGCTGAAATGTGGTACAGCTGATGGCTGGACTTGAAGGCCCATGTGAATAGAAACAATAGATGTCTCCAAGGGACTCTTGAATGTACTTCTGTCCCAGCTCTGCTTGGAATAATAGGGATCTTAGAGAATGCCCGCATTATTACATGACAGGGAGGACCCAATGGGTCCAAACTTACAATGCTTTGTTGCAAAATAAACTCCCTGGGATGTAATGAAATCCAGGGAAAATACTGAAAGATGATTCCCAAACTGAGAAATAAATCTTCCATACCCTCCAACGGAGTGGCACATTAAAAAAAAAAAAACTTGTCAAGTTACAGAAAAAAATAAGTTAAGCTATACTTCTCACACATGTTCTGGGTCTAGACCTATGCCAATTATGAGATTTTCTTACATCATGTACAATGTGTCCCAGCTAGACCCCATGCCTACTGGCCTGCATCCCATTGTGTATAATAAGCATTTATGCATCTGTCTCACTGAGATGAGCTTCCTGAGAGAAGAAATTACATCTCACATATCTTTATATCTCCCATGGTGCCTAGCACAGTTACGTTATGACTTAAACGCCTTAGTAAATTTGATAAATGAATAAATGTTATCTTAGAAAAATGGCGAGTATGGGAAACTGAAGGTGGTGAAAACAAACCACAATGTTACCCATTATGCAAAGTGATCCAGTCAGGTTTCTGCCAAAATACCAGTCGGAATTTTTCAGTGCAACTTGACAGGCTTAGTTAGCGACTGTGAATCAATGGGTTGTCCTAGATTTGCGTGGACACACTCAGGGAGCCGATGATAACGTGAGCCTAACAAAGGTGGAATTTTTATTTTTATGATGTGGGAAATACATGCCGGGAAGAAAAGGCCCTATTTCCACTAGAGCATATGGAAAATATCCTCTAGGCTGCCAGGAATCTCACTCTCATCTCATCTTTCTCTCTTATATATGTTAGCCTCTCACAGATTTCTAATATGAAAGACTTCAAATACCCACACACACACACACACACACACATTTCATTGCAGCCAGAGTATGCAGATAGGAGCCTTACAGAATACACATTCATCAAAGAAGAAACATGGCAGAGGCCAAAGGAAGAAAATAAATGACCCAAATTGACCAAAACAAAGCAATGTCCAACCTACTTCTGAGAAGCAACTCTCTCTGTTGCAATGGATAGGATGCAGCGCTCCTTTGCCATTTTGCAGGTTGCTGAAAGGCAAATGTACCCTTCCAAATTTAAATATTACACTTTTTTTCCCTTTGAATCTATATTTAACTTTAATTTCTGATCAAACTAACTGCTTGTGGGATGACAGAAATTCATTATCACGTGAAAAGCATTTCTCTTGGCGGCATGTACCTGCAGGAGGAAAAAAATAGAACAGCCGCATGAAGCCCACGGCTGAACCTGAAACAGGCTTAGTTTCACGGTGAGCTCTCTGTGCACATCACAGAGGTCTGTGATTTATTAATACATGCGAAATGCCTCCATAATTTGTTAGATGGATATTTAGCTGAAAAAAATTAAATACTGCCACCGAGTGCCATTTAAGGAATGATCGAACCAGTTCTGATCGTGTAAGAATGGATGTGTGCACTTTGCAGAATTATAAACAAAGCTTAACTCGGGCGTTTTTCCATCTTCCTCTTGTGACACAGTTTAAACTCATCCCGAAGCTGTCCTTCCCTGGCTGCACACAGTTCCCTGTGGAGAGAAGTGGTTTCTCTCACCATTTCTAAAACCCTCAGGGCTCTAGAACTCTGTTCCAGAGATGATTCTCCAGATCAAGAGAAGGTGTAGTTGTAACGCACATCATCGCGACATTAGAGCGTAGGAACCGACTTGCACGATGAGGTAGTCCAACCTCCAGTCTGATACCGCAGCCCTTTCTTTATTATCGTTGCCAGGTAATCAGGCAGTTTCTGTTGCTGGGGATCAGGGCAGGCCACCCCCAAATATGCCACAGTGGCATATTGATGATTTTGAATTAAAGTTACTTAAGAAACAGCCAAGGTTCGAGTCTTCTCCCTTTTTTTTCTTGATGAGTCTGGCTGATGGTTTATCAATTTTGTTTATCTTCTCAAAGAACCAGCTTTTAGTTTTATTGATCTTTACTATCGTTTCCTTCATTTCTTTTTCATTTATTTCTGATCTGATCTTTATGATTTCTTATGCAAGACGGAGGGGATATGGGGATATATGTATATGAAGAGCTGATTCACTTTGTTATACAGCAGAAACTAACACACCATTGTAAAACAATTATACTCCAATAAAGATGTTAAAAAAAAACAAAAAAAGAACAAGAAACAGCCCAGGCAAAAGGGATACTCCGATCTTCCCTTCTGTCTCTTGAAAGGAGGAAATAAATCTCTCAAGTGAAATGCACCCTCCTTGCAGCTGGAAGTAGAAGGACACCCTTATCACTAGAGATAAGGGATTCAGAGCTGAAAAGCCTGTATAAACACACCCTGCTACTTTGTTAAGTTACTACCCCAAGCCCAAATTCCCCTTAGAGTCTTCGCTAATTCAGCATCCAAAATCTAAGTTTCTTTGTCTTGTCAATTCATCACAGATTTATTCTTTGTCTAAAAAGCATAAAATCAGCATGAGACCTCCATGCACATGAATTAAAATTAGTGTCTTTTTCTCCTGTTAATTTGTCTTGTGTCAATTTTATTAGTCCAACCACAAGAACTCAAAAGGGAAAATTTCCCTCCTCCTTGACACTGTGCTGGTAGATCACTCCTCAGCTGAATAAGGAGTCTCTGCTACCTTTTACTAGGGACCACTTTTCCTAACACCTAAGTTATGGCACATTCACTTCACAGACTGTCATATTTGGGGAAATCAACATCTGATGATGTTACAGCAACAGCAAACTTGGTGTTCATTTAGTGTTTTCAGGGTTCCAGGCTCGATGCTTTTACAAATCCAAAATTCAGTACAAGGTCAATATTTATTTTAGAATGCAAAAGGAAATCACAACAAATTACAAATTTTGAAAAATTTGCAAGTATCAAGGGTATGACAAAGTCCAAAAAACATACTTATTTTTCCTAAATACCTTCATCACACATCTCTCATACCTTTATCCTTCATGTTTTGGCTTCATGCTCTTTGATCACCTATTTAAGTGACAATAATTTTGTAATAGCATTTTTGATGGTGATGTTAGAGTGATAATTTAGTCATTCCTCTAACATGGTTGATTAAAATTTGTTTTTATTATTAATAATTGAAGAAACCTTTTTTTACAACTCCAGGACTCATCAGTGGTAATATCAGCAAAATTTGTAGAATTGCTGTCACATTTGGGAAAACCTGGACTGAGTTCCTTTAATGTCCAAGTGGTAAGATTCCAGTCTGACACCAGGCGCCATGCATTTTAAACATTGTTTCTTCTCTGCAACCCACAAAAATGTAGACCCTTGTATATATATTGCTCAAGTCCCTCTCAGGGTAGGGCCTTGGAAGGAACCCTTGTAAATGAGCTTAATTAGCTTCTGTGTAAATCCAGCTGTCTATGAGGTAGCTGCTACAGTTGATAACCCCACCCATGCTTCAGATGAGAAAAGTCAGGTTTAGTGAAGTTGAATATTTCATAAAGCCAGGATATTAATGCTCACCTAGAAAAACCCAGAGACTATTCCTAATCTCCGTGATGTAGTCCCTCAAAGAAAACCACTTACAGTTTTCCAAAAACTGAATCTCTCAGATGACTTTGCAGCCATCCTTGCATTCTATTTCCCTCCCCCCACCCCCCCTTTCCAACACACACACACACACACACACGCAAATGCGCACATGGGTGTACACGCATATTTCTTCACCTAGAAAACTCTCCTAGTTATTTTTTCAGATATCAGCTTAAACATTTCTTCCACTCTAAAGATTTTCCTATTTTATTTCCGGGGAATAAATATGGAATTTTAGCACATACTTTTTCTGCCTCTATTGAGATTTTTATAAGACATGTGTCTTTTATTCTATTAATATGATGTCTTAAATTGATCTGGTTTTTTTTCTCTCCCAACTTTATTGAGATATAATTGACAGAAAGCACTAAAGAAGTTTAAGGTGTATAGCATAATGATTTGACTTACATACATCACAAAATTATTTAAATTGATTTGTTTTTAAATGTTGCCAACCTTGCTTTCCTGGAATAAATTCATATTATTCTTGAGAAATCTTTTTATGTATAGCTGGATTCAGCCTACTTTGTTTATAATTTTTATATCTATGTTTGTGAGACTGGTCTGTTATTTTTCTTTCTTATTGTGGCTTTGAGTTGGGTATTGCTAAGGTCTGAATGATTGTGTCCCCTCAAAATATATATGTTGAAACCCTAACACCCAATGTGATGTGTCCAAACTGATATTAGTGCCTAAAGCTCAGTGTGACATGGGTAGGTGGGGCCTTTGGGAGATGATTAGGTCATGAGGGCATATCGTGAATGAGATTTATGCACTTATGAAAGAGACTCCAGACAGCTGCTTTGTTCCAGTGAGCACGTGAAGATTCAACTAGAAATCTGTGATCCAGAAGAGGACCCTCAACCAACCATGCTGGCACCCTGATCTCAATTTCAGTCTCTAGAATTGTAAGAAATACATTTCTGTTGTTTATAAGTTATCCAGTCTATCTTATTTTGTTATAGCAGCCTGAACAGACTAAGACAGGTTGCAAGAGTATGCCAACCTCCTAAAGCCATTTGGGATATTTCATATTTTCTACTCTCTGGAAAAGTTTGTGTGTGAGATTAGCATTATTTCTTCCCTAAATATTTTATAGAATTCAGCAGGTGAACTACTGTGGACCTGGATTTTTGTATGGAAAATATTTTAATTTTAAATTCAAGTTCTTTGAGAATTCTTAGACTATTCAATGTATCTATTTCTCCTTTTATCAATTTAAAGCTATGTTTTCTTAGTAATTCATCCATTTTGCCTACGTTTTCACAAATTATGGTATAACTTGTTCATAATAACTTCTTACAATATAAATCTAGAGTGATGTCTTTAATTCCTGATATTGATTTGGGGGGCCTTTTTTTATTTCGTGATACGTCTTACAAAGAGTTTACCAATTTTATGAGTTTTTCATAGAATTAAGCTCTGGCTTACTAATCCTTTTTCTTATATGCTTGTTTTCTATCTTATTAATCTTTGCTCTTACTTTCATATCTGCCTTTCTTCTACTTAATGACTGTAATTTCTTGTTCTTTTCCTTAAAATATTCTCTTGACATGGTATGTCCACCTAATTTTTAATTATGTCACATCAGTTGCCATTGTTGTTGTTGTTATTTCAATTAGGGCTTATTTAGTTTTAATAGCATGTTTCTGAATTTGGTGAGGGGGGCCTATAGTATTTTAAACTTTATCCTGATTTTTATTTTTTCCTGAAGTATATCTTTAGTAGGCTCTTTCAGTAAAGTTCATGGAGTGGTATAATTTTAGTCATTTATGTCTGAAAATATCTTTATTTCACCCTTTATTTCTTTGGTCGTGCATGGAATCCAGATTGACAGTTATAATTCCATCAGCACTTTGAAGATATTATTCCGTGCTCTTCAAGCATCTATTTTGCTGCTGGAATTCAGGTCCCAGCTTCATTGTCATTGTTTTGTTACTTAACAGCTTTTTCTCTTTGATTGCTTAAACTATATTCTCTTTGTTTTGGTGTTCTACAGTTTCACTACCTCGTTTTATTTATTCCCTTCAGGCTTTGGTATGCTTCTTTAATCTGAGGATTACTATTTCTATCATCTATACTGGAAAATTCTTAGCCAAAATCTTTCTGAATATTGCTTCTTCCTCATTCTCTCTCCTCTCTCCTTCTAGGATTCCTATTAGTGTTGTATGAGACTTAATCATCCTACTGTCTCTTTCTATAACATTCACAACAATTCTGGATGCAAATTTTGGCTTTACCTTAAAAATACATCCAGAATCTGGTTACTTTTCTATACTTCTGCTTCTACACCCTGGTCCAAATCATCATCATTTTTCTCTTATGTTTTTGCAATTGCCTTCTCATTGATCTCTTTATTTCCCCATTTTTCCCTTACAGCTTATTCTCAGAACAGTGGCCAGAATAGTCCTGGTAGAAATACTTTTCAGATCATGTAATGCCTACTCAAAACCCTCCAGTGGCTTCCCATTTCACTTCAAGTAAAAGTGAAAGTCCTTAAAGTCCTTTAAGGTCCTAAAAGACCCTGCCCACCCCACTCCCACCCGTACAGCTTCCATTGCCCTGCCCTTCAGTCCATCCCAAACCCACTGTCTACCTTCCTGTTCTTCCAACCTGCCAAGGATGCTCCCATACCTTCCCCTTTGCCTAGAAAGCTATTACCGGAGGTCTCTGCATCATTCACTTCCCTCCTCAGGGGTTTGCTCCAGTGTCGGTTCTCAGTAAATATCTTCTTGACCACTCAACTGAAATTGGATCACCACACTGGAACCCCGTCCACACTTGTTACCATATACACCACCACCCCCAGGATAGTTACTGTTATCTGAAATGCTGTGTATTTTATTTACCAAAGTTCTTTATTATTGCTCTTGTTTTCTACATAAAATGCACACTCCAGTGAGGACAAGTATTCTTATATCCGTCTTTCCCTCCGGCTATATTTCCCAGCAGACAGAAAAATGTTGTATACATAGTAGGTGATAAACTAATATTTTTGGCAAAATGGAACATAAATTCTCCATGTCTTTTTTTTTTTTAATAAATTTATTTATTTATTTATTTGTTTATTTTTGGCTGTGTTGGGTCTTCGTTTCTGTGCGAGGGCTTTCTCCAGTTGCGGCGAGCGGGGGCCACTCTTCATCGCGGTGCGCGGGCCTCTCACTATCGCGGCCTCTCTTGTTGCGGAGCACGGGCTCCAGATGCGCAGGCTCAGTAGCTGTGGCTCACGGGCCTAGTTGCTCCACGGCATGTGGGATCTTCCCGGACCAGGGCTCGAACCCGTGTCCCCTGCATCGGCAGGCAGACTCTCAACCACTGCGCCACCAGGGAAGCCCCTCCATGTCTTTTAATCTTTCATTTTTTCCCCTTTTCCCTTTGTGCTCCATACTGCTTAATTTCTTCATATAAATCTTACATTTTATTGACTCTCTTCAGTTGTGTCTACTATGCTATGTAAACCATTCTGTATTCTTTTTCAATTTTTGTCTGTCTATATCTTTCAATAACAGCTTATTGAGATATAATCCACATAATATAAATCCATCTATGAATTGTTTGATATAGTTTTGTCATTTTTTTCCACTCCATTTGGAATTTTTCATAGTAACCTGTGTTTCCATTTTGATTTGTATTATTTCAAGTCTTTTAAAAATTATCTTCAACATAGGTTTTAAAGTCCTTCATATTTTCCTATTATCTGAAATTTGGGGGCTGTCCATCCTCCAGTTCTAGTGCAGCATGTGGTTAGTAATTTTTAGTGTGAGCTTACCTGCACCGCAGGGTCTGTCATTGTGCACAGTCCCTCTGTTCTGGGTCCTGAGAACACCCCTGCAGTGGGCTTTGTGTTTGCTCCTTCCAGGACCTCTGAGGCTTTCTCTGGTTCACCAGACATACATTAATTCCACAACACCATTAGTGCAGGAATTGGTATCTACATCCATACCTGAGGGACACTTGAATCTAGGATTGCTCATGGGTTACTATCGTCTTTCTTCTCCTTCAGAACCAAAAAGTCACACTCTCCACAGCTTTACATTGGCTGGTAGAAGGGCTTCTCATCTCCTTTTTTTTATAAGAGCAGCTTTTCCAGGCCCTCAACTCTGCCCTACACAAGGCTCTCCCAGAGTTTCTACACGTCCAACTTTAGAATTTGTCTGGTTTTAAATTCCTTCTTTGTTTCTAGCATGTGAGAATTTCCACTTATTCCTTTTGAACTCAGATGCTTTCTTTCTTTTTTTTTTTTCTTTTTGTCATGTTGAATTTAGCATTTCTTTATATCTGTAATAAGGCAGTTTCTGTTAGCTCAATCCACAATACTGTAATTAAAAGACATCCATTAAAGTATTTTTAGTAAAAAAAAAAGTAGAAATAAATTCTGAAAGAATTTTAAACCTAAACCTTATCATATTGAATTAAGTATCAATTTAAAATACAGGTTATGGAGCTAGAATACCTGGTGTGGAATCCCAACTGTTCTTCTATTTGTCTACTTAACTTGAGTAAATTACCTAACTATCTGTGCCTTTATTTCATTAAATATAAAATAGGGATAATAATAGCACCCACATTTTAGGGTTTTCTGAACATTAAATTATCTTGATACTCTTAGAGAACTTTGAACAGCATCAGGCACACACATTAAGTGCTTGATGAGACTTAGTGGATATCATCATCCTCTTCAACATTATTGTATTAAGTTCTGTATATGGGATCCAACCCAATTGTTTTCTGAACCACTCACAGTCAGATGTCACATCCTTTTTGCATTCTCAGAGCCTACAACAATGTTTGGCAAGTAATTGGTATTCCTAAATATTTGTTGATTAAAAGTTGTTTAAAAAGTATATATATATATATTTTTTTTTAATTCAGTTGCTCAATTCAACTTCTTTAGTTCCCAGGTTTAATAATTTTAAAATAATAATACCTTCCTCAATAAGTTACTCTGAGAAGTTCTATAGGGAACCTGAATGAGGATCTAATTTGAAATTTCAATAACAGCATTATTATGGGAACAATAATATAGTGGTAAACATTTAAAGCAATTAAATATAACAAAAATATACATTTGATAGAAATATGATTACAAATTAGAAATACAGATTTTAAAAAATTGGGAGATGTGTCACATACAAATAAGTATTAGTAATAATTGCTGTATCTATGGCCGTGTTCCAAAGCTGGACTGAGATGATTCCACAAATCTAGAAATGTACTGAAAGTCACCAGATGGTACACTTAAAACGGTGGATTTTATGGTGTGTACATCGTACCTCAATAAAGCTGTTTTAAAAAAGAAAAATAAGTAAATAAAATCTTATGTTATTAACAATAATATTTAGGAAGTGGTTAGGGGAATGGTGATAAAAATAAGACACTTTAACTTCCTCATTTTTATAAAGAAAAGTTAAATAGACCAGACCAATGTTTTTTAAATTGTTCTGACTACAACCCACAATAACATGCACATTTTTCATTACTATCCAACACAAACATATACATCTTTCTCATCCAACATCTTGATATATATGATTGTGAGGTAAAATGAGTTTTTAATGTGGGCCACAGCTAAAGACTTGAAATGCACTGCACTAAATTTGTTTTATGACCCGCTAATGTGTTGTGACCCATACTTTAAAGATCAATGAATTTGACCTTGTGTTTTCTTGATGTTTGTAATTAAAATATGTTGGTTCAAGTATTACTTTACAAACACATCTTTGAAGTATAACTTTTTTATACCGATATGTAGGATCCACAGTCTAAAAAATATATTTAAGTAAAAGAAATGTGTCAATAAGGAAACACACAAAAAAATGGAAAGCATAAATCAAAATTTAAAAATAAAATAAAAGACATTTGTTCAAAATAGATGAAAATAGGTTAAACACCGTAATTATAAGGCAAATAATCTGAAACTAGGTCCAAGCAACCTGATCATGTGTTGTTAAAGATAACAAAAATCAACAAAAGTTTATAATGATAAGTTTTGGTAAAGACATTTTAGAAAAAAAAACAGAAAAATATGGTTTAATATATCAAAATCTACCAGAATTCCAGAGAAAATTCAGTTAAAAAGGCAAAATATATTTTGTATAAAGAGTACAATTCAATGAGGAACTGATAAAATTTTTATAACATATATGATTGGTAAGAACTTTTTAATACTTTTATATACCATTTATAGGAGATGCTTTTATAAATCAATATTGTATTAGTTACCTATTGCTGTGTAAATTATTCAAAATGTAGCAGCTCAAGCAACAAACATTTATTATCTCAGTTTCTATGGGTCCAGAATTCAGGAGCAGCTTAGCTGGGTGGCTCTGGCTCAAGGCCTCTCATAAGGTTGCAGTCAAGATGTTGCCTAGGGCTGCAGTCACTTGAAGCCTTGACTGGGGCTGAGGATTCACTGCCAAGATGGCCCATTCACACGATTGTTGACAGAAGTTCTCAGTTCTTTACCATGTGAGTCTCTCCGTAGGACTGCTTGAGTGTCCTCACAACACGGCAGCTGGCTTTCCCTACAGAGAGTAATCTAAGAGAGAGAGAAAGGCATAGACTGTGTTCTGTAACCAAGCCTTGGAGATCACATGCCATCACTTCTGCCGTATTCTATCAATCACACAGAAAAACCCTGAAACAATATAGAAGGAGACTACATCATAGATATCTGGAAGCAGGAATTTTCGGAGCTCAACTTGGAGGCTGGCTACCGTAAGTTTAAAAAAAAATAATGCCCAAAATGCACAAAGGCTACAAGTTTCAAAACACAAAGGAAGGCATACAAAAATCAAACATAAAAACACACTAATAATTTTTAAAAGTAAATATTATAAATAATATCTGTCAGATTGTAAAAAAATTATGTCTGGAGCAATAGAACCCTCAGATTTCTGGGGGGAGTGTAAATGATTTCAATCACAGTGGAATCCAGCATTATCTACTAAAGTTCTGAATATCCTAATATCCAGCAATACTGCTTCATAGAATTTCTTGCTCTACCCTAGAGAACTTCTTGCATATACACACCAGAGGGTATGTCCAAGAATGTTTTTAACCACATGATTTGTAATAGCAGAAAAGCTAGAAATATGATAATTTGCATTTGTTTAGTTCTCTCTCTGTGTATTGAATGGTGATAAACTTAAAAATTTTCTTTTGCTAGTTCTTTATTCCCCAAAGTTACTATTATGAGTTATATCAGAAACAAGTAAAAAATCCAATGGCTAAAACAATGAAATAAGGTGAATGAAAGGAAGAAAGAGCTGGAAATAAGTGTTTAATATGAACAGTTTCAGAGACAATGCAGACAATGTTATCCCTTAGCCTTCAGATCACATGTTGAAATGTAAGAAAAAAGGATCAAGTTTAAATCAAACTTCTCAGTGCTTGGGTGGCACAGGGACCTTGTGTCAGTGTCAGCTCTGGGTATTAAAAGGGCAAAATTGAAATGCAGTTTTTTGATGACCCTGGGCCTAATGATGGGGTTGATAGTAAACAATGGAACCTTTCCCATAAGATAGAATATTTCCATAGACTAAGATTCTCAGGAGCTACTTTGACTCAGACTTCCTAGAATCTAGAATACACACAGCCATTATTCCAAAAATAACTTTCAAAAGCCTCAACGGCTTATAAAGTGTGGTACCTTAAGGCATCACGCATCTGTTGCTGCCATTATGAAATGGCTGGATGGGAAACAGTGGTGGGGCAGGGGGAGGGGACGGGGGGGTGTGAAATATTTTCAGTAGCTTCCTCCTTTCTCAGCCACCTCACTTCCCAGGCTTTTTCTTACACTTTCTCCTCAATCCCACATTTCCCTTGGCAGGGGCCCAAGGAGATTCAGCCAATACAGTCCCTGCTCTGCCTGGCTCTGGCCTGGTCAACACTGATGCTCTTGGCATGCACCCACTGGCTGAAGAACTAACATCAGACCTTGGGCATGATTTGGCATTAGAGCATATCAGGCTCAGGCCCTCTCTTGGTCATGGCAGTCCACCTCCAAGACAAGGATTGCTTCTCCCTTTTGAAGGACAGTAGGCCTTCTCCACTACTTGCCACAGTGAACCTTGAGTTTTCACTTTCCTATAGTTTCTCTAGGGATGTACATCTTGTTTTGGTACGTTCTTCAAAATAAATCAGCTTAGAGTCTAACAGTCAGTAAAAACAATCAAGCTCACGATTACAGTACATTGTGGTGATCATTTAAAATAATACCTAACAATTCTAGAGCATATGTTCCAGTTATTGTTACAAGGGCTTTACATAGATCAGTGCAGTTAAGCTATACAAAAGTATCCCATTTTATAGATGAGAAACTGGAGGCATAGAAAGGCCTAACTTCTGAGTTTCTGCTCTTACATACTACTCTGTATTGTCAAGAGTGCAGCGGAAGTGCAGAGAAGGTACATTAACTCGTGCTTCAGAAGCTGGGAAGAAGAAAATGCAGCTAACACTCCATAAAACACCAGGGTTCATTCAGCTCTTCTGATTGGCTGGACAGAGACCCCTTCTTTCTCACTCATTATAAGTATCACTCCCACTGATGCACTCTCAAAGAAAATAATCTCTCCATAGATAAAAAGGCTGTTTTTAAGAGTCATGTACCACAATGTTCATTGCAGCTCTATTTATAATAGCCAGGACATGGAAGCAACCTAAGTGTCCATCGACAGATGAATGGATAAAGAAGATGTGGCACATATATACAATGGAATATTACTCAGCCATAAAAAGAAACGAAATTGAGTTATTTGTAGTGAGGTGGATGGACCTAGAGTCTGTCATACAGAGTGAAGTAAGTCAGAAAGAGAAAAACAAATACCGTATGCTAACACATACATATGGAATCTAAAAAAAAAAAAAAAAAAAAAAATGGTGCTGAAGAACCTAGGGGAAGGACAGGAATAAAGACGCAGACGTAGAGAATGGACTTGAGGACATGGGGAGGGGGAAGGGTAAGCTGGAACGAAGTGAGAGAGTGGCATGGACATATATACACTACCAAATGTAAAATAGATAGCTAGTGAGAAGCAGCTGCATAGCACAGGGAGATCAGCTCGGTGCTTTGTGACCACCTAGAGGGGTGGGATAAGGAGGGTGGGAGGGAGGGAGACGCAAGAGGGAGGAGATATGGGGATATATGTATATGTATAGCTGATTCACTTTGTTATAAATCAGAAACTAACACACCATTGTAAAGCAATTATACTCCAATAAAGATGTTAAAAAAAGAAAAGGCTGTTTTTACATCACAAAGGTGGGATGACCCGGTAGACCCTCCAAATTAACCCTCATTGTCCATTTATAGAAAAATGGGGCAGGGGACTCTCAACACAAGGATGTCCTACATGATAACAGCTCAGAAACCTCAGTCTCAACTAATCCTTTCACTGTGCTTGGACTCTGCTCTCTCCGTCTTGAACATTACCTATGAGATTAACAACAACACATCAACAACATCAAAAATCAGTCTTCACTTATTGAGCACTTACTGTGTGCCAAGTGCCAAGCGCTTTACATGAATTATACGTATAAATCCTCAAAACAATACAATAAATAGGGCTTCATTATTAAAATTTTATAGAGGAAGATTCTTAAATAAGAGAATAAGTCATTTGCTTTAAATCACACAGAGAGGAAATAGCAGATCTACTCTGTAATATGAGTCCTATCTCCAAAGCCTTTGCTCATAACCGTTTCATATCCTCCCTCCCTTTGCCCCTTCCACCAACTCTAGCACTCCTTGTTTGAGAACATCATGCCTGGGGCCAGCCTCCCACTCCAAGGAAGCTCATCATTCTTGCATACATGGATCCTTTGAGCCTCAGGAAAGCCCAAACTCAAATCTCAAAGAAGGCACACATTGTATTTTGCACAAATTGGTTCCCAAGCATATCCCAAGTAGATGGTTACACTAATTTCACAGACTTTTGTGTGTGTGTGTGGCTTTTCACATGGTGTTTTCCCAGTTTTCCAGGGAAACAAATTATTCAAACGAATAAATAAATGGCTCAAAGGAAAAAGAGTTAAATACACCTTCAAACACTGGTAATGGACACGTGCATAGTTCTGGATGTCTATAAGCCAATGTCCCAAGTCCTCAGCATGCAGTCGTTTCATCCAACTTCACTCATGACCTTCAAGCCCATGTTCTAGGGATGCTGATATATTCCCCACTCACCTCAGATAGTGGGCACTTTCTCTCTTGCATAAGTTTTTCTTGATGTGCCCTCTCTCTGGAGTGCCTTTTTCCCTTTTTTGACATCTTCTGTCTGCCTGAAACAACTCATTTTTAAAGCCCAGTTTAAATTCATCCCTCTCTATGGTGCTTGCCCCAATAGTCCTGTTTTGGAATTGATTGCTTTCTATTTCACAGAACCATTGCATTTTGTTTAAGCTTCTTTTTTACCCTTATAACACTGTGATATGTGTACTGGTTTAGAGTTATTTATAAATATGCCTGTCTTACTGGATTTTAATCTCCTTATATAAATTTCTATATATGTGTATGTGTGTGTGTATATATATATACACACACATATATACATGATTTTACTCCAGGACCTTCCCCTTCTACAGTTTTTAGCACTTAGTAAAAGCTTAAAATAGATTTGTTGAACAGGAGAAGAGTGAATGAATGAAATTTTCTCCCTAGTGACCCTTATTAAGGTTAAGAATATAAATCTTGCTTAAGGAATTGGCTAAAAGACCACAAATTTCACACACACACACACACACACACACACACACACATTCACATAGGGAGGGAGGAAGGGAAGGAGAGAGAGGGAGAGAGATAGATATGAATACATGTAGATGCTTTTTAGTCAGATAATAATAATAACAAATATGTGATGATTAGCATATACTAGGCACTGTTCTAAATACTTTACCCATATTAACTCATTGAATCCTTACAAGACCCAAAAAGATAGATACTATTAACATTCACATTGTACAGATGAGAAAACTGAGGTGAAAAGAAGTTAGTAATTTGCTCAAGGTCTCAAAGCTAGAAAATGGTGGAGTGAGTTGAGGTCTGCATGTTCCAGCCACTGATGACCCACAGGATACTAAATGTATAAATCTTTAGCTAATGCACTGATAAATAGAAAAGAAACACCATTTACACCGGTACATTTGATTTCTCATTCTTGTCCCAGGAGGCCTGCTTGAGGCCCTTGGCTCTCTGGTTAACCCCTATCATCCACCATCACCCAAAATAAAATATTATATAAAGACTCATTATAATACTATAACAGAGAAAAATAACAACAGAGTTGATAAGGAAGACACTTCAAGACACCTTTAGGTAAAACACACTTGTGGACTGGCTTTACTTCCTACCATGTATGATTTAGCTTCAAACGAATGTGACCAAACTCACTCAGTGAATGCAGATATTTGTTTAAACGTAATAATTCTCTTTTTTCTAGGTTGAAGAGAGTTTTAAAAAAATTATCAGGATTTCCTTTTGGATAGTTTAAGAAATTGTTATTTTTTAGGCCAGAAAAAACCTGATTATTTAGGTCATGACCTCAGCTCCCTAGAGAGAACAAGGAAATTTTAATTAAATGCTAAATTCAGAACAAAAGAATTATGCAGGTCTAATTCCACCAGTACTTATGAGAAGTCTCTTTTTTTTCCTGCATCTTTCTTTGAGTCCCTCTTTATCACTGTCACACACAATAGCCCTCAGACCTCCTTTCAGTATTTGGAGTAGAGGGATATTCTGCTTCAGGGACATTCTGAATATATTATACAAAATAGCTTCTTACTTTTATCAGATGTGGTAGCTTGTCTCAAAGACGGTCCCCAGTGATCTCTGCCTTATAGTATTCTTGCTCTCGTGTAGCCATTCTCCTACACACTGAATAGGGCTGATTTTGTAAACGCTAGGATGTCGTGGAAATGGTAGAGTATGACTTCTAAGGCTAGGTCATCAAAGACACAGTGGCTAACAGGCTAACATCTTGTTCTCTTTTGGATCACTTACTCTGGCAGAAGCCAGCTGCCATGTAGTGAGGACACTCAAGCAGCCCTCTGGAGAGGCCCATGTGGCAAGGAACTGAGGCCTCCTGCCAACAGCCAGTAAAGGAACTAAAGCCTCATGCCAATGGCCATGTGAGTGAGCCATCTTGGAACTGGATTTTCCTGCCACAGTCAAGTCTTCAGATGCCTGCAACCCTGGCCAACATCATAACTGTAATCTCATTAAAGACCCAAGCCAGAACCATCCAGATAAGCTGTTCTGGAATTTCTGATCTATGGAAACTGTGCAATTATAAATGTTTATTTTTTAAGCCACTAAATTTTGAAATACTTTGTTACACAGCAATAGATAACTAATATGCAATAGATAACTAATTTCAGTATTTATGATAAATTTTGCCAATGCCTTTTTACACATTTTCACATTTTGTCTTCTCAAGACGTCTTGATGAAAGTACTATTATAGTAGATTCAGGCTAAAAGTAATCATATAGCTATGAAGTGCCTGAATTGTCCTTGAACGCAGATCTGTCTGTCCAGTTTCTTAACCATTATACTGAAGCATCTAATGCCTTACTTTTGTTAAATCTCCAAAATAACTCTGAAAGAACAGATGTTATCAGTCCAGCTATTGGTCTACGAGGGTCTCCCATACCAGGAAATAAAACCTCTCAGCCAGAGGGTTCAGTGTTTCAAAAGATTGCCTTCATTTTTGACTAGCTTATTAACTACTGTGAAAAAAAAACCTACTTAAAACAGCCAGTATAAAATTCATATGGTCTGTGTTATGTGGTAGCTTACCTAATAACCTTCTCTCTCAACAGACACTACGGGACTATTATTTGAGGAAGTCATTATTCTAATACTTTACATTAAATTAGACTAGACTTATGAGTTGACATTCAGCGCCCAATAGAAGGGTTCTTTTTATCCCCACATTTTCTTTTATTTAGGCCAAAAGCAACATCAACTGGTAATCTTCACAAGTAATGTACAATTATCCCAGGTGAGCGAGATAGAGAATTGTCTAGCAAAATAGCAAGACTTCCAAAAAAGGATACTTTTTAGGTTTTGCATTTCTAGCTCACTGCCATCTGTGGATAGGGTTGTGAAGTCCCAGGAAGGGCTGACTGATGGAGGAGCAACTTGTCAAATAGCACATGAGATGAGACAAAAGTGGTTTTAAAATAGTAATGATAATGAGTAGCCTTATATAGCCCTTTTAATTTTATAAAATCTCTTTACATATATTTGCTTTCAGGATTCTTAAAATTCTATAAGAAATTATGACAATGTCAAAGATGATGACAGTGTCAGCTATTATTATCTCTATTTTACAGATCAGGAAATTGAGGCTCAGAGAAATCACGTAAATCACTCAAAGTCATGAAACTGGTAATAGGACCTGGAATTCAAATCCCAGGCTTGATTTCATTCCCAATGATCTTTCCTGAATATGACTCATGTATCAATCACCTTTGTACATGTCACTTAGGGGGCACGCTGCCTCACCAATAGTAAACCCTCAATGTATTTTATTTAGTATCGCTGAAAATGGGATAGAGCTTATATTGCAAGTGGAGGAGGAAGGGGAAAATGGGTTTTCAGGGAGCCAGTCCTATTGCTTGCTTTCCTTTCCTACTTCCCTCTGTGAATATTGAGCAAGCAAACAAAAGATGAGAAGCAAATGAACTGTCTGGCAACTAGATTCCATAATGATTCCCCAAATGGAGACATTTTCTCATCTGCTTTGTTTCATTCTCCCTCCTGAAAAATGGTGTGACTATTCTCCGGAAAATACCACGCATTCACTGGATCTTTTCTTCTAGGCATGAGGGTCATCTTGATACCCTTTTCCCCCTCACCTCCCTGCACATTATCATTTGAATAATCAGAGTGAAATGTGGGCTATGGCAGCCTAGTTTTACCCAGAATCCCTGGCTGGGTCGTTCCTTTCCGACCATTCTCATTTCAGTACAGCACAGCTTAGGTAATAAACAGCTCACAAAACCAGTTGCTTTCACGCAGTTCAGCCAGCAATATCCAAGCCCATTTATTAAAGCCAGATTCCCAGATAATCTCATGATACTTATGTGAGGTCTAGGTGAGAATTCTATTTTAAGAGGTAAATAGCAATTTCAGTGCAAGTGTGAGTCCCTGATTTTTCTCTCCTCCTCCCTCCCCCATCCTTCTCCCTCCCTCTCCCTCTCTCTCCCCAGAAGCTGACAGTTGTTGCTCAATGCCTCACTGAAAGCAATAAAACCATCCCATCCAGTGTGCTTGTTCTGTGCTTTTCTTGTCCTGGTCAATCTGTGTACCATGAGTAAAGGCTTTATGAAGAGTTAATAAACACCTTATCTGTGTACCTTTCATAGAAAAGTAACATCCGAGCCTAAACACAGTGGCAGTCTCAGGAGTTTTGTTTGTGTGAGTGTGTGTGTGGTGTGAGTGTGTGTGTGGTGTGTGTCTGTGTGGGTATGTGTCATGTTCCTTTGAGACGGCACCAAAGTTTGCATCCATTTCATTAATAAAGTTACTTATAGAGAGAGTATTGTTGCTGTTGATCTTTTTATTCTTTTTATTACTTTAGAAGGTAATATGTAAGTGTGTGCTTTTTCCTAAAAAAAAAAAATCACACTATGAAAGAGACCATTGATTGACATTACTTTGTGTGGATGCAAACATATGCTGATGAAGAAAAAGAAAAATCAAATCACGTTGCCATGAAAATATAAGCCTAGAATCTGGGCTGAGTTGCCCAGCTTCACAGCTTCAGTATTATTTCTCATTTATCAGTGTGCTTCAGTTTTCTTTCTCTTTTTTCTCTCTCGTTTTCATTTTTGCTCCTAGAGTTACCTTATTCACACTAAAACCAAATTATGCCTTTTCTCCCAGGGATTTAGAGTTTTAGAAGTATGTGTTCAAACTATTAATATCCAAAAGACTCCTGCTGACTCTGCAACACACAGCTCTGATGTAAATTGTACTCTCCATGTAAAAATATAGTCTTCAGCTATTAAGTACAATGAATGTGGTTTCTGAGTGCATGTCTAAAATGATTTAAATGCCTCATAATATATGACTGAACTTAAATGAATACACTTAAAATACTGCAAGCACATTCATTAATTAGATTAACCTTTAAACTTCTATTGTTAGCTAGAACCTCATTTTGAAATTTGGACTGAATTTTCCGTGGCTTATTATAGTCATTAGAGCTCATCACTGAGATGTGATATGGCAGAATTCCATAAGTACATACCAATCATATGGCCCTAATTTTCTCAAAGAATGCCAGCCTCCCTTAGTATTTTCATATATTTTTATATAGCCATTATGAAAGCATAGGATTATTCTGAAATTGACAAATGGTTACTTCCTAACTATAGAACTGAAACAAGATTCTAATTAATGTGTTCTGTTTACAGATACTAGCATACATTCTGCCCTGACAGTCAAGGGTGTCAGATTATTACCACCAAAGTTAACTGGCATTTGTAATTGCACCAAATGATGTATATCTGTGGAATGTTCTCCCATTAAAAATGTTATTTTCCTGAATTTCCATTATGTGTCAACAAATGGGTATTTGAAGAGATTCTTACAGAATTAGAATTGATCATGTGGGATCAGTAGAAAATGGGACCAGAATTTATGGCAGAGTTCCAACGAGGCTGGCTTTGTGACTTAAGAGCTGAGCTATTCTCACCAAAGAACAGTAAAAAGTGAAATTCACAAAGACAAGATATTTAGGACTTTGAAACAATATTTCAGAAGATTAGGGGTCATTCATTTGCAACACTTTACTTGAGCTGATTGACTTAAAATCAATACAAGCATTTTTTATAAAAATTGTCTTCTTAAATCCTTGAACTTTTTTTTTACAGTAAGACAACTTTATAACTTTAATAAATTGACTATCACTAAAACATTCTGTGGGGATTTTGCTTGCTTAGTTATTAGGCATCTGGGCTTTGGAGTTAGCCAGATACCGTTCACACTTGAACTCTTCTACACAGGCCTAGTAAACTTGGAACAAGTTGCTTATTCTTTCTAAGCCTTCATTTCTTCATCAGTCAAGTGTGGATACAGTCAACTTCACAGGGTTGTTGTGAGGTTTAAATGAGGTAGGGTGTACAAAGGTTCTAAGTAGCATTCTTAGCACATAGTAAAATCCAAAATAATGAAAATTATTATAAGGGCAGTTACTTACCAATTTACAAGTGGCCCAAATCATTAACAAATATATAAATATGGAAATATGGACATTTTAATTTTATTTCATAAATAGCATAACTTCAAGTATCACATGATCTATCAGAATTATGAAAAGGTATTATCTGACTTATTGAGGAGATATCCAAAATATAAAACTAAGAGCTCTCTTTCTTAGAACAGTGTATTACACACACACACACACACACACACACACAAACACACACCCTCCGGAAATAGTAATTCTTAATTTTTTGTAAATGCACAACTATCCCCAGAGGAAAATTGGAAGATCCTACAATCTGGTCCTGGTGAGGGGGCTAAAAACTGTAGATTCTCCTCTGCTAGTTCATGTTTCCAACCTGCTCAAAATGCAGCTCAGCTGAGATAGCCCAACCAGCATTGATTTCTCCTCTACCCTAAGTTCCATCAGAACTTAAGAAGGTAGTTTGAGGTTATTACCTACTGTTTTTAAACACGATAGTCTTCAGGGTCAGATCTGACTTCTAATTTTAATTCTCACACTAGCTTGATTTGTGACTTGGGCTAGTTATTTAACCATGGAGCCTTTATTTTCTCATTCATAAATGGTAATAATATTTCAAGGGCTATTGTGAGAGTTAAATAAAAAGAAGCTCATGTTAAAATGTGCCCAGTTCCAGGCATAGTAAATGACAGTCTTTTAAAAAAGACAAAAATATCTGCAATGGCTTTGCGGTGTCTCAAGTTGACTAAGCTAAACTGTATTCCTTAGAATCCCCCTTCCAGTATGTTTAGCTCCAAGAGATAATTTTTCAAGAGAGTCAGAGAATGGAAGGTAGCACGTGTTTTGTAACATACACATACCTCCTCCCAATTGTCTAATCAAATTCTATGTGCTGCTGTGAAGATATTTTACCGATATAGTTAAAGCCCCTAAACAGCTGACTTTAAATGAGACAGATTGTCCTGGTGGGCCTCACTTATCAGTTGGAAGTCCTTTAAAAGAGTGCATTGCTCTCTGAGAGAGAGACAGACAGACAGATAGACATGCACTCCTACCTGTGGATAACAAACTCCAGCTTATGTCCATTGGGTTTTAGTCTATTCATGATCTTCCGTTCCTGTCTGTTCTATGGACTTCGAATTTGCTTAGTCCTCAAAATTAATTACATAAAATAGTGTATTGTTAGATAGATGATAGATAGATGATAGATAGACAGATAGATAGATAGATAGGTAGATAGATAGATTCACTATGTATCTATATGTAGATGTATAGGTATGTGTGTATGTGTGTATATTCATTACTGTTTCTGCTTCCCCGGTTGAGCTTTGACTGATACAATACTTAATTTGATGACTATCCTTTTCATTTTATTTAGATCCTTTTCATATTTATTTAGATTCTGTTCCTGGTATAGATGGGCAATGCTGAAAAAATAAAAATCAGTAGATTTAGATTTAAGATGAGAGAATGGCCCAAGGCCACCATTGTTTAGCAGTATGCAAATGTGGGCAATAATTTAATCTCCCATGTGCAAATGTGAGTGCAATTGTCACCACGTCATCTACTGCATAATAAATACTCAGTAAATATTATATCCCTTACCTTCTCTCCCCCAGCTCACAATATTTAAGAGGAATAAAATGAACTAAGGCATGCATTCTATTTTAATTTAAGAAATAACTTTTTAGATATTACTATGTGCTGAGCACTATTAATTTACAAACATTAATTCATTTAATGCAGATAGCAATTCTATAAAGTAGACAATATTATTATCATTTCCATTTTAAAGATGAAGAAACTGAGTAAAGAGGTTAGGTAACTTGCCTAAGGCCACACAGGTGATAGATTTGAACCCAGAAAGTCTGGTTTCAGAGTCAGTGCTTTTGACCATTATGCTTTACCATGTATATGAAAAAAATATGAAATTTATAGAATTATAAATGCAATACAAATTTATAATATTACTCTATTCATTTGCTAAGGATACTAAACAAAATATCACAGACTGACTGGGTAGCTTAAACAACAGAAATTTATTTTATTACAGTTTTGGTCAAGATCTAGGTGTCAGCAGGTACAGTTTCTACTGAGGCCTCTCACCTTGACTTTCAGACAGCCATCTTCACACTGTGTCCTCACATGGTCATGTCTCTGTGCGTGAACACCTTGTGTCTCTGTGTTGCCAAATTTTCTCTTCTTATAAAGACACCAGTCAGATTTGATTAGGGCCCATGCTAACAGCCTCATTTTAATTTAGTTACCTCTTTGAAGGCTCTGTCTCCAAATACAGTCACATTCTGCAGCGCTGTTAGAGCTTCAACATGATGAATTTGGGGAGAACACAATTCAGCCCCTAACAACTACTGTTGCTGGTATAGTATTAATGCTCTAACAACAACCTTCCTACATTAGATACCGAGTAACTGAAAAGAGAGATGATTGAGCAGATGAGTAGATAAGCATGGAATAGCTCATCCTGAACTGTGCTAGGGCCTCTGATCATTCTTCTACGTTCTGATTTCTGGAAAATTGTGAAGCATTTTGTTATTTCCTGCCTAATTTATATCGTATTTTATTTAGGGGGGATTTAGGAAACTGCAGACTGGTTATTTATTTCTTAGACTTTAAATTCTGCTGCATTACTAACTAAAGTGCTTTTTAACCCAAAGAAAATAGTCTCTACAGAAACCTACATGTTTCAAAGTTGTCATAAGAGAAATCAGTGCCTTGAGAAGCCTGAGAAATTTTCTCATAAGAAAGGGAGGTGAGGCAAAGGATAACGAAGAAGAAAGATAGCACCCAGAGGGTGTTTTAAAATGTCTTTGAAGCTAGGACAATAGATTGGGGATAGGCAGGGTAGCTTACAATTTCAATAACTAGAAGACTGCACACATTCATAGCTGCTTTAAAGAAAGGAAACTTTCCTTCAGCTTGGAGTTCCCAAGGCTTATACTCAAAGGAAGGCACTAGGTAAGATCAGCAAATAATCCTGTTTTATAGATTAGCAGCACAGAGGTAAGGATTGTTTTCTCTAATATTCTAAGAGTTGTTCTGCTTAACATATGAAAGAGAAACCCTGAAGGATTATTTAAGTGCCTAAATGAAGGAGAAAAATGAGAGAAGTTTCTGTTTACTGAGCACTTACTAGGCACTAATTGAAATGGCTAATATTTACTGCATATTTAATATTATCCAGTCACTATGTTTTTAACAGCTTTGCTCATTCACCATCGCAAGTAGCTTATAAAATAGGCACTATTACAACCCTCATTTTATGGATGACGGAAGGATTTTAGAGAAGTAAAATATCTTGACCAGAGTATAATCTGGATTTGGGCCCATGGAGTTTAATTCTAGAACCCCAGGGCTTAGAGACCTTAAGACAAATGTCACCATTATCCCACTTGATCCTCTCAATAACACTGGGATGTCCAGGTATTACCCTATCACATCAATGAAAAAACAAAAACCAGGAAAGACTGGATAATCATTTGCCTTAGGTCACACAGCTAGTAAATCACAGAGCCAGAATGGAATTCCAGGTTTTTGTGACTCCAAAATTCTTCCAAGAATGCCACATTGCCTTTCTCTCTGGTTGGTTGATAGAGGAAAATAACAGGAATATTAAAACATTATTTCATTCTCTAGCTAAGAAAGCACTGCATCCTAAATAAAAGTGTATTTCCGACTAGAATATTTATAAAGGTTAATGAGAAACAAAATGAACTGAAAACCAGCAGGGAAATATTCCCAGCTATAAATACCAAACTTATACTTTTCTAATTATATAAGAAAATATCCCAAGCAGAAAGTCAAATGTTTTCATCAGATGCAGGTGAATCATCTGAACAACATTTTTTTATCATTTGCTATCTCTGTTTTGAGTAAACTCTGACTGAACATTGGCAACATCACTCTATCCAATCAAATGTTGTTGAATTACAATGTAGGTGCTTAAAAGGGGAATTGAGGACTCAACTACTACAGTGAGTAACTTCTCATAAAATCAGAGAAGATAATCTGTGATTGCTCCCATCTTTCTCCATGGAAATTATAAGGGTGTTTTATATTTTTATCAAAAGGTGGAAAAGGGGTAAAAAGCAATGGATCGAGTGGATTGGGCCTTTTTTTAATGGAAGTAGGCTTTTGCAAAGCTGACAGCATACATCTTGTAAAGGCCTCCTTTTCATCAAGTGTATTCATGATTCATAAGGCAGAGGCCCTGGTGGCATCTATGAGCGTCAACTTGAGCAGCCTTGATGACCACAGTGGCAGCAAATCTCCAAGTTTGGGGAGGGACCATAGGGAGATAACAGTGTTGATCCAAAGTAAGTAGAGAATCCAGGGCAAATTCCTTTGGCCCACAAGGAATCTCTCAACAGGTTCCAAATCACTTCATACCTGCCAGGAATTCATCAATCTGTTGATCTAGCTTCTACAAAAGCCAGTTCTTTCTTATACTTACAAGGAAAATGAAAAACAGAGGGGGGTCAGATAATAACTTGCCTTAGGTCACAGAGCTGGCAACTAACAGGATTCCTTGTCGTCAGACTAATGGCATCTCCTTTGTTAGCCTTATCTACCCTAATTTATTACAACTCCCTACTTACTAGACCCAGGAGGTTTCACAGTGTCCAAAACACCTAAAAACACTGACATCCAATGTCACCATCTTTCTCCTCTTGCTTCCTATGGCATTCATCATCCTGCCTTCCCTATTTCTGTTAATGTCATCAACTCTTCTTTCCAAGCCCTGCAGGCTCAAAATCAGAGTCACGTTAAACTCCTCTCCTTACCAAGTCCTGCTAATTCTGCTTCCGTAAGATCACTAGAAGGACACTATCATCTACCTCTCACTTAAACTGTAGCAAAAGCTTCCTAACCTATCTCCTTTCTTCTAGTCACACTGCATTCTAATTCAAACTTTCTCAAGTCTATCCTCATACCACATCCAAATTAATCTTCCTAACATGTCATCATGTCACTCCCCTAATCAAAAACCTTTTCTCCCAAGTTATCTCAAGTGATTCCTACTGTATCCCACTTCATTTTGAAAGCTATACATCAAATATTCCATGAATATATTCCAGGTCATACAAGTTGGGTGTGATCCTTTTAAATTCATTAGTTTTGGTTTATAACATTTATAATATCTTATTTCTCTTAATTTTCTTATCTCCCACTCTACTATTTGGAATTATTCGAAGGACAGAGACCACATCACATTTTCCACCTTTTATAATTGCCAAGTAGTTAATTCATAAATGTTCATTTCAGCTGGATCCAACTTAATCAAATAGACTGGAATTAAAGTGTCAAGGTCTGCCCAGCACTAAACCCTCAAGTTTAAGTGAAAGAAAACAAATCCATAAGAACATTAACACTCTACACATGATGCATCTTTTAACTGCTGGGGATTGACTTAGATGCTTAGGACGAAGAGGGAGGGACTGCACATGGATGGGTCCTGCTCTCAGCAGCATCCACTCTAAGGGGAAATGAGAGAAGAGATGACTATTAGACAAGGTAGAAATGGTAAGTCACACTCAGGAAAGAAAACCAAGATGGACCAGAAGAGAGAGACAAATCAGTGTCTTGGGAAGTACAGCCAGCTCCCTGGTGACCACCTGGTCTATTATTTTTTAAGGACCTAGAAGTAAATGATACCAGATTTCTATCTGATATTCCCTTGTGATGAAGTACACACAGCTTATATCTTTCCCTATTTGTTTCCTTCATGTGAGCAGTATAAAACTGGCCTTCCCACTATCATTCTGAGCAACATGCCTTTATCACATGAGTCCTTGCTAAAAGAAGTCATGGGGTGGTGGGGGGAAGAGAGAAACAGTTTTCTAATGTAGGGAATCTCACCCTTAACAGGTTAATACAGTGAGAGCTTGTAGGAGAAGCATAGGAAAGGGAGCACATTACAAATGCTAGAGTATTGCAAGTAATTCAAACAGTTGTGTTAAAATGGAAATCACATAAATATTACAAGTGTGCTTTTCCGGATAAAGGCTCTGCAGACCCAATTGCCAACAGGAATGAATTTTAATGACTAGTTTATAACCTCTGAGATGCTTGAAAATCTAACACAGTTGTAGTTAAAATGTAATACTATTATAGCATCCGTGCAATTAACAATTCTGCAGGGAACATTCCCTGCTGGAAAATTTAAGTTGGCCTCACATTGGGAAACAAAGCTATTTTTGATCATTTAAGATGGAATGTGTCTAATTTATTGATCTGTAAATGTTACCAAAATATTTGACCCCAAATATTGAATCACATTACTACACAATTCAGTCTCTCCATGGGATAAATGTAAATATCAACATAAAAACTGGCATTTATGCTGGTTTACAGTCTCCCGTTTTTATGAACTCAGTCACTTCTTTTCAAATCACTTGGGTCTTGAAAGCACAGTTAGCAAAACATTACAGACCCCAAATGCAGGTGCCAATAGAAGCGTTAGTTCATGGAGTGGCTGCTTTGTGGCCTAAGAAAGCTTTATTTTCCACGTTCTAATGTGGTTCCATGAACTCCCTTTGGCAGGCCTCCATTAAAGAATATGGTTTGGGTAATGGTTTGCTTATTAGTAGGAGAGCAACTCCTGATATTATGAAGACTTATAAAGAGTTAGTCACAACCGCTCAGAGCTTTCTCTAAGATCAAAAGTTTCATCTCATAAACCCTCAGACGATAGGGAGTGAAAAGGAAATGGCATTTAAATCCATACCTCAAAATATCTTTTTTTCCTTCTCAGAGAACACAAAATCAATGCTCCATATAAAATCAAAACTAAATTTATCCCTTAGACCCAGGGCTCACCATGCACAGAGGAAGCATACAGAGTTGTATATATAATCTTGAAATCCCAAATTCCCACCATTCAGATTATTCCTTGGTTAAAGCAGCATGTCTTCAAAAGGTCTCTCTTAAAATTTTATGTTCTCTGGTGAGTCACCCTTCTATACATTAACATATTTTAATTTCCACTTGTTTCTCAGTGACTGTCTTACAAGAGAGACGGGTTCTAAGAGACTGGCCACAAAATGGGTAAATTTTGTTTCAGGACAAAGAGGAAAAAGAAATGAGCTGAACATGGCATGGGGGCAGGAAAAAGGGCAGTCAAAGATCAGGTTAGGGGACTTCCCTGGCAGTCCAGTGGTTAAGAGTCCATGCTTCCACTACAGGAAGCATGGGTTCGATCCCTGGTCAGGGAACTAAGGTCCCACATGCCATGGGGCATTGCCAAAAAATGAAAAAAAATTTTTTTAAATAAATAAAAATGTTTGAAAAAGATCAGCTCAAAACCATTAAAAATGTGAGTCTTGAATGTGGGGGGATTGCTCAAGGAAAACTGGTTTCCACAAGAAGATGGGGGGCACAAAAAAAATGGACCCAATTTATAATATTGCCCAGAGGCAACCTTACTAAAATGAGTAAGATATACATAGAATATTAGCTAAAAAGTGATCTACCAGGAAACATTGTCCCAATTAAAGTATTTGGCATTGTTCCTGGAGCCCAGTGTTGGGAAAGGCAATCTGCCAAGAGCCCTGAACCCTGCACCTCTTGCTGGATGTACCAAGAATGCAAAGACCGAATGCTCTTTACCCAAGCATTTCTCAGAATTGTATCAATTTTTGCAGCGAGCAACCTTGAAGGAAGAAGAAATGTCTCCCTCTGGGACTAAGAGACTGCTTGTTTATTGTTAGCTACAAAATGGTGAGTTCCCCAAATGTGATGTTCCTTGGCTGCAATGAAATCTGAGTATGGCAAAGCATCCATGTGACCCTTATTGCATCGTCTCTGCAAGACGTGGGGAAGGGCAAGGAGAACCACCCCATTTGCTGATGCTCATGATGCTTGCTGTACCACGAGCAATAAAATGTTCTTTATCTCTGGGCTTCCCTGGTGGCGCAGTGGTTGAGAATCTGCCTGCCAATGCAGGGGACACGGGTTCGGGCCCTGGTCTGGGAAGATCCCACATGCCGCGGAGCAACTGGGCCCATGAGCCACAACTACTGAGCCTGCGCGTCTGGAGCCTGTGCTCGGCAACAAGAGAGGCTGCGACAGTGAGAGGCCCGCGCACCGCGATGAAGAGTGGCCCCCGCTCGCCGCCACTAGAGGGAGCCCTCGCACAGAAACAAAGACCCAACACAGCCAAAAATAAATATAAATAAATTAATTAATTAATTAAATTTTTTAAAAAAAGGCTATGGATACACGGCACATCTTTCCTAATGACTAATTTTGTCTATGATAAGCCTTTTTGACTTATTCGGAAATGGGAACAGATAGAAACTGTTCAAATGACAAGGTTATCTTGTCCCTAGATGCTTCCTATATTATTTAAAAGTTTTTATTTGTTTGTTTAATATGCCTGACTTTGTATAGAGGAACTCCATTCCTTGAGTATTTGTCAATCAAGTTATCATTTTAGTGGAAGCCTTCTTTTTTAAACTCTATACTTTCGTATCATGCAGTTAGCATTGGACTGGATTCTATGACTAAATCTCTACTGAATATCTAAATTAAATGGCTCCTGTTTGGGGCTCATTTAAAATGACAGAATAGCGGAGCTGGAAGAGGTTCCTGAGGCAACTTAATCTCCCTTCTTTGAGGAAATCAAGGCCCAGAGAGGTAGGTGACCAGCTTTCAAACCTAAAAAATATTGGTAAGTATGGTACAATGAACACTCATATGTCTGGAATCTCGATCCACCAGTGGCTGACATTACATTTGTGCTCACTCACTTTTGCTTTATGTAGTTGTATATGAGTGTGTGTGTATACCTATTCGTGTGTATATATACATATATATATATATATACACACATATATATGTGCATGTACAGTTGATTCACGCTACTCAAGATGGTTACATTCTACAAAGTCACTGCAAATGCTGAATTAGTGAATATTGAACCGTTACTCCCAGGGAAAACACAGGATTCGGTTCCTGTGAGCTTCTGGTCACAATATTTTCATCAGCCAATCAATACATAACCTTGTTTCATGTGTATTTCTGTTTAAAGACACCTTATTTAATATTCTTGTTAATTCAGTAACAGTGAACTCATAGCCAACAGCACTATAGCTCATGCCTGAAGGAAGTTTATCTAACAGGAGCATTTTCTCCTTAAGGCATATCACAGCTTTCTTGCATTTAGAATACTAGACAGCATGTCAGTATTACATTTGGGGGCCATTTTAAATAGGGAAATCACCAACGAAAAGCACAAAAAATATGAAAAAGTACCACTAACTAGACTGCAGAAAGAATACTTGTTTACAGTATGAGAAATGAAAAAAGAAGGCAGAGATGTGTTGTCTGACCTCGTCTGGGAGCACACATGGCAGGCAACTCAAATTTTTCATCGCTCTGCATTTGGCTTCAAATGACCATGAAAACACTGTGAGTATTGATCTGAGGATTACAAATAAATTACCTAGTAGGCGAATTTTGAAATACAAAATCTGTGAATAATGAGGCTTGGTTGTATATATTTAAATTGAACTGTTTAAATTAAGTAGCAAAGTTTACGACATTTCACACTAAATGTGTCAAAGCTGGTGAATTTTCAGAACTATGGATCTGAAGCAAAAGCGAAAAATAATACAGAAAAACATTTTGGAAATTTTTATGGCTTGAGGGCCCACAAACTTCCCATTTTGGGGAATCGTACCTATCTTTTTTGGGCCTCCCTGACCTACCTGAGTTGCAGCACACCATACTCAAGTTCATGACCATCCGAATAGATAAGGCCAACTAGAGAGTATTATCTTAGATATTCCTGGAGTTACCAACAAAAAAGTTAAGTATCTCAATTATCTGTATGTGCGTGTAGCAGAGTTATCTGTACACTTGTCAATGCCTTTTTTATGCCAATTATGGATTTCCCCCTCTGATATACAGTATTTCCCTGAGCCAATCCCCAGTGACTGTGGACCTAACATTTTTCACAAACACTCTAAATCATGTCGCAGACACTGCAGCAATGCTGTGAGACTGCAGTAAAGCAGAAAGAAAGCACACTCTGTGACTCAGTCTTGAGCACCATGTTTGCATTTGCGCTGAGTTGCCTATGTGACCATGTGGCTCAGAAGCTAGAGCCAAAAGCAGGCACAAAAGTATCAACTTTAGCTTCTAATCAAGGCCATCCTTTCATTGAACAAGGACCAGTCATCATCCCTGGTCTCACCAAGTTTCTGTATTTTCCCCCAGCCATCATTGTTGGGAATCACAGATGCTGATGTATGAATGGCAGTAAAATGAGGAGATGAAGCCTTGATCTTGAACATGTAAAACACATATTACTAAGAGAGTAAAAGGGATTTGGGGATTTTTTAGATGATCTAGATTCACCATCAATTGTAACGAAAGTCTCATGATTCTTATATGTCATGTGCTTGGCTTAGCTGGTTTGGAGGAACTTTCTGAGGGCCACGTGTACCATAAATAAAAGCTATCTTTCCCCAAAGACTTTAATGAGAAAAACTTCAACTAGCTGCTGCCTCCACCAGAAACATCTCTCGTAGTTTTCCCATCACACCCTTTGATGTAAACACACTGCAGTTCTCTTCACTTCTGTGGTCCTGACAGCCCTGAGTCCTTGCACATGGCAGTGCCATGCACCTGAAAGTCCTTTCTCTCCCTCCGTCAACTGGCTACCTCCTCTTCCTCTTCCCAGTCCTTGCTACTCTACCACTTTCTCATGAAAGACCCTCCGAGCTATTCCTCAGAATGACTTAACTTTCTTTCCCCTGCTGTTCAGTGTTCCATGTCCCTGGGCTCCCCTCAGTCATAGCGTCCTTCACCCTAGATTTAATCACTTGCCCTCAATCCTGTCTTCCACACTAGAGTGTGAGCCTTTTGACTCCCGGCAAAGACTGTCTTTTGTCTTGTTTGTTATTTCATTTTCTGTGGCTCGCACAGTGCCTAGTAGGATAAGAGTTCAAGGAATGTTTGTTGCATGAAAGACTGAATAAATGAATGAGTGAATTTGAATTTTCACTTGCTCTTATTAGAAGTACCATTTGTCCCATTGAAATGCCTAACCCTTATTTTATACATTTAGAATTCCTATAGTGAATTCATAAGCAAGGTTTTCTTTAAATGCTTCCATATTTTCCCTGTCTCCTTAGTTTTCCTCAGTATCCCTATTCAGGAAGGAGACTAGGTGTGAATTTAAACCAATGGATTTTAAATTGTCTGCCAAGTGCAACTTTTCCACAGTGTCCTAATCCCCCTGTAGGGGAGAGATGCTGCTACCAAGCACAGCCCCTGGGATGCACAGGAAAGAGGCATAAGAGAATGGCTGCTAGGCAATTCACACAACTTCATCACTCCTCAACCAACTCAAAGGACAATGCTCTATGCCAACTTCTCTTCCTGAGAGGTCACATATGTCCTCTCCATCCTCTGAGCATCTGAGTGTGTGTGTACCTCTTGGGGGAAGTTGACACAGGTCCTAATGAATCAATGTGAGTGAACGAGGTCTGGGTCCCATCATTTGACTTCAGCCACACTTCATCTTTCATGTAGCACAAATGAGCTACACCAGGCTTATTTTTTTTTCCAGAGGAATAAAATGCCTTTAACCATTCTGAACAAATCAGTCTCACCAGGCTCCAAAATGCTCAGACATTCAACTCATTTCTCATAATCTGTAATTAAATCCAAGACCTAGTTGGAATGATAGAGAACGATATTTTCACATGCTCAGCACCATTAGCATGGGAAGAGTAAACAGGGCAATTGGACACAGCAAACTCGGCTTCTAAAGGTGAATAAACATATGGAATGATTTTTTCAGGCCAAGCATTTGGAGCCAAGGGCATTTAAAAAAAAAGAAAAAAAGAACAACAACAACAAAAGAAAACACCTCTGATGACATTTGCCTGGTTTCCAGAAACATTGACGTAAAAATTAGATAGACTAAATAAAAATCATATTAAAAAATAAGTAAATTAGACCCAGCTAATAGCTTCTCCACCATAGCTTACTCCATATATATTTTCACAATATGGGTTTCCATAAGTAATTGATGATAGTCATCATACACTAAAACTAACTTTTATTTGGGGGCCTCCAAGTGCCAGGTGCTATGCAAGGAAACTATGTAAATGCTGTCTCATGTGATCCTTAAAATAACTCCAAAAAGTAGGTGTTGTTATTATTCTCATTTTACAGATGAAGAAACAAGCTCAGAAAGGCAATTGACTTGCCCTTGATTAAAACCATCTGTATTGCTCTATCCGAACTTGCACGTACTTTATAAACTTGGGTTGCAACTCATCTTATAATTTCTAAGGATAGGATAAGAAGAGATTCTTTCATGATGGGCAGACACCAAAACAAGGAGAGAAGTCCTGGGAGATATCGACACCTAAATGCGTTAATACATGGTAAGCTCAACCATTCCCATGCATCCACCAACACCTATAAATTGACCTCTCCTTGCCACCAGCTACATCTCTAGCTGAGTTCTAACTGCTCATAAAACACCTCTACTTGTGTGTTTGCCCATTGCCTGGAGTTTGACATCCTCAACCGGGTGACCTTCTTAACCTCCTCACCGTGGAGAAATAGGTAATCTGTGTATATAAGGGTTAACCCGTAAACCAGGGTCAGCTGAAGAAAAACAGTGCATGGCGAGAGAGGTATTTAAAATGTAAGGCCTACTTTCCTGGGCTAGAGAAATGCCTCTTCAAACATGATCTGTTTCTGCCATGTATCTTGAAAAAGTAGCAGATTACCTATATTTCTATGGTCTGACCTCCACTGCTTCTGACCTTGGAAATGACTCTGCTCTTTTGTGTGTTCTAACCTCATTTCCATCTGCAATATCTCCTCCTACCCTAATATGATGACCTGACCACATCCTGCTTGTCTTCTTCCCAGATAGTTTGTTTTGAAGCTCTCAATTTGGACTTCACCTACCTCCAATTAAACCCACGAGAGTATTAATAGATTGTTGTTATTTAGAGCTTCTTCTCTGCCAGTGAAGCTAAAACCTTTACATGTATTATATTATATTTTATAGATGATAACATCGAGATACAAATATGTCAAGTAATTTGCCCAACATCACGTAACGTAAGTGTTAAATCCAGAATATGAACCTCCCCATTCATTCTGTCACTAAGAGCTCACGCTCTTAACCACTACACCATAACACCTCCTATTAAGAAGAAAGATGTCAAACCTTCCTCCTGAAAATTGATGGCTATAGTAAGATCAGTCTTCCAGTATCCAGGCCAGAACTCTGAAATATCTTTGAATCACATCTTTTCTTCATTTCCAATAGCCACTTGTCCCCTAGTATTGTCAATTCTTCCATCCAGAACTTTTTATTTTTCATTTCCTTTCTACTTTTCTCTAACCATCATCATTCCAATAACATTCCAACTAGTCTCCCCAAATGTAGTTTTCTTCCTGATCTACTCTGTCTCACACAGGATTGCCAAACTAATCTTCTTAAATATCGTATTCACCAGAAAAGACTGAAGCCTGATGATGCTTAGTCTTTAAGGAGAATATTTAAGGGGAATATGACATTTAAGAAATTGAAGGGGGCTTCCCTGGTGGCGCAGTGGTTGAGAGTCTGCCTGCCAATGCAGGGGACACAGGTTCGAGCCCTGGTCTGGGAGGATCCCACGTGCCGCGGAGCAACTGGGCCCGTGAGCCACAATTACTGATCCTGCGCGTCTGGAGCCTGTGCTCCGCAACAAGAGAGGCCGTGGTGGTGAGAGGCCCGCGCACCGCGATGAAGAGTGGCCCCCACTTGCCGCAACTAGAGAAAGCCCTCGCACAGAAACGAAGACCCAGCACAGCCATAAATAAATAAATAAAATTAAATTAAAAAAAAAAAAACCAGACCCTTAGCTCTGTAAAAAAAAAAAAAAAAAAGAAAGAAATTGAAGGACTGTCAAGTGAATAAAGGATTACCTTTATTTTGTGTTTGCAGAGAACAAAAATCATGTTTCTATACGTGGGATGGGAGGTGGAAGTTTTTTTTTAATTAATCTTGGTATGAAGAAGTAATTTTATCAATTAGAGCATTCAACAATGGAATAGTTGAATTGGCTCAAGGGTAGTCAACCATTCGAACCCCTTTTTGCATAGTCGCATTGATTCACCACTAATATGTTCAAGCATAGACTAAATGAATGCTTGCCAGAGGTTTTGGGATGTCTGGAGGTTGGACTCAATCAGCTCAGATATTTCTTTGGGGTTTTTAAATTCTGTAATAAGTCCCTGTACAAAGGCCAGCAATGACTCTCAAATTCATATCTCACTATCCATCTAACCTTGCATCTCAACATTTCCAATCATGAATCTCCATCCCAGGTTGGTAAATTAGTACCCACACACCAAGTTTATCCCTCAAGCCTCTGCTTTAGCTCAAGCAAGTTGACCCAGCCAGAATCCCTGTCTCCAAAGTCTCCACCCCGTCAAATTTTTTTGCTTTAGCAATGTAATACTCCTTTATAATTTCACCAAAAATACAAAAATTATCTCATTTTATGTTCTCTCTCCTTCCCTTTCTTCAAGTCCTAATTCATCCACACAGCCTACCTTGGAGAAAGTATTTTATATGAAATATGATTTATTTAGACATGTATCTCATGAACTCCTTATCTTGGTGTCATCAATGAGTTTGTGTTTCCCTGAAGTTGTTTTTGAATTTTTATGTGTAAGTGCTCATGTTCTATTTTCTAGTAAATATAATTATCCTTGTATTTTATTGGAGCCTCAAAGAGATCTTTGTACCCAAAAAAGGTTAAGAAAAATCTTGTTTGCATTTTTCATCACCTGTATCATTTAGCTGTTCTCTCTCTTTCGTATTTTTCCACTTGTATTCTCTCTTAGATTGTAAATCCCTGAGGGTAGAGACTTTTTTTTTTTTTTTTTTTTTTTTTGCTTATTAACCATAAGCTGTGAATTCCTTATGAAAGGATAGCATCATGTCTGTATCCCGAGTACCCAGTACGTAGTAGGCATTTTAGAAATGTTTGTGAATGAAGGCCTGAAAGAATGAATGCCACATCTCCTACTATAACACTGTTTTGTTACCTTTGGACGTTCTCTGAATATTTTAGATTGGACCTGGGGTTTTCAAAATAATCACTAAGAAGGCAGCTTCTTAATTCCTAGCATATAGCTGAGATATATAAATATCTCATCATGTTTTGTCAAATTTGTCTGCTACAGATTAGTTGAGACTTTTTGCATGCTAGAAGTAACTGCATTCACTGAATTTCCTATTTCTGGAGCTCACACAGAAACATCTTTACTATCCCACTTATCATTGCATGTCTATCCCACTCCCATTCTGCAGTGAAAGACCCTGGATGTGGAAGTGGATAAAGATGCTACAAAGGGATCTACAGTGATTGCTCACCAAGGCCACAGGAAAAATGATGTGGAGGCACAGCCCTGGAAGAAAGGCTGACGGGACTGCCTTCCATTTACGCTGGATCTGTTCCACTCTCTCATTTACTGGTTAAAAAAATAATAATAACAAAAAGTAATGCAGTTCTCCCTTCTTAAATACATACTCAATGGAAGATCAATTACTAGGCTTGCCTGGCAGCACCTAAGAGAGTGCTGAGCACCTATTAGTTTCGCTTTTAATGTGGATGATGAACTGAATGGAATCAGGCTCCTTAACATTATCAGTGAGGCTCTGTGCTAAGTACTCCATGCAAGGTTTTAAAGTGCACTCACTCTTCACAGAGAACATTCAAGGTACTGAACTCATTTTAGTAGCAATTCTTTAATAAGGGTGTCTGTATGTTAACAAGGAGAGAGAAAGGCTGACTTTTGTTAAATGCTTTTTCTCCTTACAATAGGAGCTGTTCTATTTTAGGTATCTAATATTAACATTCCTTGAACACCAACAGTGAGCTGGTAACTGTATTGCATAGAGACGTTTTCCTTCTCTGTTGCTGCACTATATTGGTCAACAATGGAATAATAAGCAAGTGGCAGACTTGCAAACTGAATTATATAAAAAGACACAGAGCTGGTTATGCCCACCATCAAAATGCACATGTTTGAGCACTGAACCTATGCCTGGGAACATCCTGAGATTGTTTTCTTTCCTTTCATCTGATTTTCAGCATCTGGTACTGGCTTTGTAGGAACAAGATGCCTCAATGCAATATATGTTTATTGATGATGAACTCAAGTCTTGTCTGTTATTTCAGAGTGGTAACAAAAACAACTATCATTAGCATTAATAAACTTTGCATTATGCCATATATATAGCTATTTAAACTTCCCAGCTCTCATTTGAGCTAAGGATTATTATAGATGAGGAATCTGAGGTCCATTAAAAAGAAGTGACTTGTCAGGGATCACACAATAGCAGAGATGGAAATTCAACTTGGGTCTTGAGTCCAAACCCTATCCAGTTTCCCCAACTTTAAGGAGTCTCAAGAAGAATATATTTGTTTTGAGCCCTTGTATGAGCAAGCCACTGATTTTGTTGGAAACAGAAAAGCATAAAACTGGATAATAAATAATAACTCCTCTCAAGAACATTAGAATTGAGTAGGAGTAGGAAGAAAAATAAGGCATGACTGTAAATATCCATGACACAAGGTAGTGTGGAATAAGTGACACATGAGCTATTCAAACCAGGCATCATGTGCATTCAGAAGAAGAAGGCAATGCCTGGCAAAGGCTTCCTGGAGAAGGTGCTGGACAAACTGAACAACGTTCAGTAAATAAGTAGACAAATAGGATGGGAATATAAAACAAATAAAGTAATCGAAATCGGAGAATAATAGAAACATTTTGCCAGCTACTGTGGAGAGATGTGAAAAACAGATGAGGTATAATCTCTGTGCTCAAGGACCTTACAGTTAAATTGAGTAGAAAAGAACCTCATATTCAAAATAATTGAAGAACAGTCTAGGACATCCCATATAGCAATTGAATGGTGAATTGTGTGGCACAGGCAATAGAATACTGGTGGTGCTCAGAGAACAAGCTTTGCAGGTCTTAAGTCGAGTTTGTCCTTGAAGAGAAAAGAAATGAAGCAAATATTGCCAAAGGCAAAGAGAAAAGAGTGTGAGAATAAGGACTAAAATGTTTTGGGGATTATTTGTTTGAATATTTATCGAGTTTCAGTGTACTCAATGCACACAGGGCTAGGTATTCATTTAGAAGTCTCAGAGACAGTCATAAAAGTGTGACTGAAGGAAAAAACAGCCAGGAAACCATGGTGACTGCTAAGCCTAGAGAAAGGAGCCCACATATTTGAGCCAAATGGGGGAGCCCTGAGGAGAGAGCTCTACCACTAGTTATATGGCCTTGAGTAATTCATTTAATCTCTGGTTCTCAGTTTTCTCATCTATCAAATGGACTAATAATACCTCCCTGGCCTCAATCACAAGTTTGTAGTGAGACTATCGTAAGGCTTATTGATTTCATCGAGCAAGTGTCAAGGAAACTTGAAGTACTACCTACAGTGCAAATGCAATGCCAAACTCTAGGTGGAAATGCAGAGATAATAAAATACTGCAACCCATGCACACACAGTCTAGCCAGCCATTCCAATGTACCCAGTCATTAATTCGACCAACATTTTTTGAGAATCTACTAGGTTCCAGACATCATGCTTTTCACTAAGGATCCTAAGTCAAAAGAGACAAAGTTAGAAGAACACACAAGTGTAAATCTTCATGGATTGACAATGGTTTCTTAGATATAACACCTAAAGTACAAGCATAATATATGACATAAAAGTACAAGATAAATAGATAAAGTGAACTTCATCAAAGTTTAAAACTTTTGTTTTTCAAAGAACTCTATCATAAAATGATAAGACAATGAATGGAAGAAAATATTTGCAAATCATATATCTGATAAGGCCTAATATTCAAATACATAATGAACTATTACAACTCAACAATAAAATGACAAATATCCCAATTAAAAATGAGCAAAGATTTGAATAGACATTTCTCCATAGAAGATATACAAATGGTCAATAGCATACAAAAAGATTCTTAACATTATAAGTCATCATAGAAATGCAAATCAAAACCTCAGTGAGATACTGCTTTATAACCACTAGGATAACTATAATCAAAAAGATGGACAGGGCTTCCCTGGTGGTGCAGTGGTTGAGAATCTGCCTGCCAATGCAGGGGACACGGGTTCAAGCCCTGGTCTGGGAAGATCCCATATGCCGTGGAGCAACTAGGCCTGTGAGCCACAACTACTGAGCCTGTGCGTCTGGAGCCTGTGCTCCACAACAAGAGAGGCCGCTATAGTGAGAGGCCCACGCACCGCGATGAAGAGTGGCCCCCACTTGCCGCAACTAGAGAAAGCCCTCGCACAGAAACGAAGACCCAACACAGCCAAAAATAAATAAATAAATTAATTAATTAATTTAAAAAAAAAAGAAAAAGGTGCTAATCTAATGACTTTAAAAAAAAAAAAAAAAGATGGACAATAAAAATTGTTGACAAGGATGTGGAGAAATCAGAACCATCATATTTGATGGTGGGAATGTAAAATGATGTCGCCATCTTGGAAAACAGTTTGACAGTTCCTCAAAAAGTTAAACATAAAGTTATCATATGACCCTACAATTCCATTTCTGGGCATATACCCAATAGAACTGAAAACATATATTTACACGAAAACACATACTCACATGGTTCTTAGTAGCATTGTTCATAATAGCCAAAAAGTGGGGGGAAATGTCCACCAACCAATGAATAGATAAACAAAACATGGAATACTATTTGGCCATTAAGAGGAATGAAGTACTGATACATGTTACGATATGAATGAACCTTGAAAATATTATGCTAAACAACAAAAGTCTGTCACAAAGGCCCACTTATTGTGATTCCATTTATACAAAATATCCAGAACAGTCAAATCCATAGACCCAGAATGTGGATTAGTTGTTGCCAGGGACCGGAAGGAGAGGGCAATGTGAAGTGACTCTTAATAGGCATAAGTTTCTGTTTGGGGTGGGGAAAATGTTATGGAATTATATAGTAGAGAGTGTTACATAACCTTGTGAATATCGTAAAAGCCACAGAAGTATACACTTTAAAAGAATAAATTTTATGGTATGTAAATTATATCTTAATTTTTTACAAAGACAGAGTTCCTTCTAATCAAGGAATTTACAACATGGTGGGAAGGAAAAAGAGGGAAATCACTTATAGTGCAAACCAAACATATTCACCATTCAATATAACAAGCGTTGGTGAGTTGTTTCACACATACAGAGAGACATAAAACAATAGCTAATATTTATTGAGCACTTGCTATATGCCAGGTATTGTTGTAAGCATTTCACATGTTAGCAGCTCATTTAATCCCCATGATAGGTACAATTACATCTCCATTTTTCAGAAAAGGAAACTAAGAGTGGTAAAGAAACTTGTCCAAGGTTATACTACACATAAACAACAGAGCTGGGGTTAGAACCCAAGAAGTCAGTCTATGGCATTTGTATTCTAAACCACGAGGCAATACTATTTCTATAGAAAATATAAGGTACAGAGCACATATAAAAATTATTATCAGCAAGTCTCAGCTCATGGAAAGATTGAATCTTGGAGTTAAAATTTATCTAGTACCTCCTCCTGGTTCATGCCTGAAGTCGCTACACAATTCCCTGCCCAAATGATCACGGACCCAGCCTATAATGTATACTTCCTGAAAGAGGGAACTCAGCATTGACCCAGACCATTTATTCCATCTTTAAATGACACTGGCTATTTTGAAAGTTCTTCCTTGCATTAAGATTGTATGACTCTTAGAGAAAGAAGCTCTTCATTGGTCAGGTTGCCTAGAAGCAGAGCCTGAGATGCGGATTTAGCTGGATGTGATTTATTAACAAAGTGCTCTTAAGGATGAGCTTGTAAGGGAGGGAAGAGAATGGGATAGGAAAGTGGTAAGTGGTCCCAGTCAAGTACATTCTTGGCCCCATGCATAGGTCTAAGGCTCTACAGAACATAAACCACGGCACAAAGTTGCCTGCCTTGAAGCATCGACCTGTTGTGAGCCACAGTGGTGGAGAGGGACGAGTAACCCTGGGCAAGGATACAATAACATGGGCAGACCTTGGAGATAATTCAGGTTTGGTTCCAGACAACTGCAATAAAAAGATTATAGCAGTAAAGCAAATCATATTTTTTTTTGGCTTCCCAGTGTGTGTAAAAGTTATGTTTAGACTGTAATCTATCATGTATGCAATAGTGTTATGTCTAAATAGACAACGTATATACCTTAATTACGAAGTCCTTTATTGCTAAAAAAATGCTAACCATCATCTGACCCTTCAGCAAGATGTAATCTTTTTGCCATTAGAAAGTATTGCCTCAGTGTCGATGGCTGCTGACTGATCAGGGTCGTGGTTGCTGAGGGTTGAGTTGGCTGTGGCAGTTTCTTAAAATAAGACAATAAAAAGTTTGCTGCATTCATTGACTCTTTTCAAGAATGATCTCTCTGTAGCATGCAATGCTGTTTGATAGTCTACTACTTGCAAAGAACTTCTGTCAAAATAGGAGTCAATCCTCTCAAAACCTGCCACTGCTTTATCAACTAAGTTTATGTAATATTCTCAATTCTTTGTTGTCATTTCAACAATCTTCACAGCCTTTTCACCAGGAGTAGATTCCATCTCAAGAAACCACTTTCTTTGCTCATCCGTTGAAGTTTTATCATGAAACTGCAGCAATTGAGTCACATCTTCAGGCTCCACTTCTAATTTTAGTTCTCTTGCTGTTTCCACCATATCTGCAGTTACTTCTTCCACCAAAGTCTCAAACCCCTCACGTCATCCAGGAAGATTGGAATTAACTTCCAAACTCCTGTTAATAGTGATATATTAACCTCTTCCTGTGAATCATGAATGTTCTTAATGGCATCAAAATAGTGAATCCCTTCCAGAAGGTTTTCAATTGACTTTACCTAGATCCACCAGAGAAATTATGATCTATGGCAGCTATAGCCTTATGAAATGTCTTTCTTAAATAATGACTTGAAAGTCAAAATTACTGCTCGATCCATGGGCTGTAGAATGGATGTTGCGCTAGCAGGCGTGAAAACAACATGAATCTCACTGTACATCTTCATCAGAGCTCTTGGGTGACCAGGTGCATTGTCAATGAGCAGCAATATTTTGAAAGTAATCTTTTTTTTTGAGCAGTAGTTCTCAACAGTGGGCTTAAAATATTCAGTAAACTATGTTGTAAATAGATGGCCTGTCTTCCATGCTTTGTAGTTCTATTTATAGAGCACGGGCAGAGTATATTCAGCATAAATCTTAAAGGCTCCAGGATTTTCAGAATGGTATAGGAGCATTGGCTTCAACTTCAAGTCACCAGCTGCATTAGCTCCTAACGAGAGAGTCAGCCTGTCCTTTGAATCTTTGAAACCAGGCATTGACTTCTCCTCTCTAGCTATGAAAGTCCTACATGGCATCTTCTTCCAATATAAGGCTGTTTGGTCTACACTCAAAATCTGTTGTTTAGTGGAGCCACCTTCAGTAATTATCTTAGCTAGATCTTCTGGATAACTTGCTGCTGCTTCTACATCAGTACTTGCTGCTTCACTTTGCACTTTAACGTCATGGAGACGACTTCTTTCCTTAAGCCTTTTAAGCCAATCTCTGTTAGCTTCAAACCTTTCTTCTGCAGCTTCCTTACCTCTCTCAGCCTTCATAGAACTGAAGAGAGTGGGCCTTGCTCTGGATTAGGTTTTGGCTTAAGGGAATGTTGTGACTTGTTTGCTCTTCTCTCCAGACCACTAAAACTTTCTCCACGTCAGCAATAAGGCTGTTTCACTCTCTTATCATTCATGTGTTCACTGGAATAACACTTTTAATTTCCTTCAATCACTTTTACTTTGCAATTACAACTTGGCTAACTGTTTGGCATAAGAGACCTAGTTTTGGGCCTATCTCAGCTTTTGACATGCCTTCTCACGAAGCTTAATCATTTCTAGCTTTTGATTTAAAGTGAGATACATGTGACTCTTCCTTTCACTTGAATACTTAGAGGCCATTGTAGGGTTATTAATTGGTCTAATTTCAATATTGTTGTGTCTCAGGAAATAGGGAGGCCTTAGGAGAGGGAGAGAGATGAGGGAACAGCCAATCAGAACACACACAGTATTTATCGATTAAGTTCGCTGTCTTATACGGACACAGTTCTTGGTGCCCCAAAACAACAATAACATCGAAGGTCACAGATCACATAGTGATCACAGATCACCGTAACAAATTTAATGATAATGAAAAAGTTTGAAATATTGGGAGAATTACCAAAATATGACACAGAGATACGAAGTGAACAAATGTTACTGGGAAAATGGTGCCGATAAACTTGCTCTAGACAGGGTTGCCACAAACCTTCAATTTGTAACAAACATAATATCTATGAAGTGGAATAAAACAAAGCACAATAAAACTAGATATGCCTGTACCATCATAGGGCTGTAATGAGAATGAAGAGAAATGACAAACAAAATGCATTTAGCACTATGCTTAGCAGGTAATTAATGCTCAAGCAACTATTATCATAGCAAGTATATATCAAATACTTGTTGATATGAAGTTTTGTCTATTTCCTTCTAAAGCAAACTGAAAGAAGTTGAATTACTTGTGTAACCTACCAACAATTTCAAACCTTATAATTTCCAGCCTCTATAATAGAACATTTAAACATTTTCTCACCATAGTTTGAATTCACACAGTGAAAATTTAAATTTTGTCCTACAGTCCTCTCCAGAAGAATAGTCTTTTCTTTCAGCTTTACCTTTTTGTCCTATTTAATTAAGCTTTCCTTCTGGACTATCATAAATCCATCAGTATCTGATGTTTTCCTTTGTGGTCATGAATACCAAAGCCTGACTATGAATCCAGGTCCTGCTCTAACGATTTCAAATATATTCCAATTTCCAGGGTTATCCCTGTTAAAGGTACTTTTATAAGAATCTGGTATTTTTGCCAGGAAAAGACTTTTGATCCAACTGCCAAAACTTGAGGGCAAGCATCTGACAGAAAACCCGTGATGGATTTGTTGGCCGCCAGACTGGCAGCTCCATCAATAACAGTGGAACTGGACAGACTTGACCTTGACCCTGGGCTGGGTAAAAAAACTGATGCTATACCATGACCAGTACAGAGCATTCTGGAGAAAACCTTCTCATCTACTAATGGTAGAAAGGCCCATCCCAACGAGGAAATGGCTGTATTGTACACAGCATTGGGGGTACATGTATCGTTCATAAAGCTGCACTCTGTAACTCTACAGAGATGACGTCCAGCAGCAGTCTTTCTGCCAAAACATGCCCTGTAATTCCAAGGCATTTTAGGTAGTGAATTGACTTGCCATTTTACTGTCCTCCCATCCCAAGCATCTCTCTACTCTATACATATGTCAAGGCACACATTCTTCACCAGTGCTCTTCCTATGGAGGCCAGTCACATTCTTTTGTTCATGCATTCATTCATTCAATTACTCATTCAATGAATATTCATTGAGTGCTTAGCTGGTACTAAGGATACCAAGGTGAAGATGGGTATAGGAAAAAGGAAACCAAATGCAGGTGACTGAGTTTTAACCCTTGCACACTACAAACTGTGCCCCACCCTTGTAATATAGGACAATTTTAAAGAGAAATTCTGGTGAAAAATTTCCTTACTTCAAATACTAAATCAATAATGGTGGAAATGTAGACACTGTTGCATAGACCTTCCTGGCCCTTCTTGAATCATGCCACAAAAGAACTGGCTATTCAGTTAGAGAACGGCTGGACTTGTCTCTGCTCACACAACATACAAAGCAGTTTGAAATCCCAGTGCCTTGAAAGAACACTTGACAGTGCCCATCTACATCCAAGTTGCCCTGTGGAATCAGTTTTCTATGACTCTATTTCCAACTCTGTGAAATGGGGATGCTGTCACAAACAAGGCTGGCAGGCACCTGGGCAGCAGAAAATACTGTTATTTGCCTATCTAATGGATTCCTTTCAAATTGTTCGTTTTTCTCGTATGTTTGAAATACCCAGCTAATAATAACGAGATGGGACATGACGATGAAAACTCTCTCATTTAGCAAGATTCATTTTGCAAAATCATCCCAGAGCATCTGAATCACTGCCTAGCAGAGGAGAACAACATCTGGCAAACAAGCGGTGATGTATTATAATGTTTTTAGCACCATATGGCAATATGTCTTCAAAGTCACCTGCAGGTTGAAATGAAAACCCATTTTATAACTATCTAAGGAGAATAGGGGCCAAGAAAGCAAGGGGTGCATTGGAATAAAACTATATGGTCACCAAAAGCATGTGCTGCTAAATATTAAATATTGAAGGAGCAACACGTTATTAAGTAGCTAAAATAACAAGTTGTCTAAAGCCTTTAATCACCATGAAGCGTAACAAACCAAAGACTCATCTATTGAACCACAAGATGGTATTATCCAAACCCAATTAAAAGTGATTAATAGTTATCGTGGTAGGCCTTAATCAGGATTCTTGCCCTTTAATATGAGAAATGAAGTCAAGAAGTGGGTATCAAATAGAACCTAAGTGTTAGGTGAGTTGAGTTTTTTTCCTTATTTTTGTTAGAGAAATAGATCTTGCATATCTAACGTTTTCTTTCCTTCTGATCATGAACTGTCTTGCCCACACTCTGGGGTGGAGAACACAGCTTGAAGTCTCAGAGGAATCTCTCTGCTCTAGCTTCTCCCCAACCCATTCCCCTGCAGGTTGCCATCTTCCCAAGCCTAGTTCTGTTCCTCTCTCAGTGTAACTGGTGTTGCCCTACATCACATCAGCTTGGGGAAGGGGGAAGGGAGGAGGTGCAGGGGAACAAAAGGCAAAAAACAATCACTAAATAGTAGTCACTGCCTCCTAGCCCAGCTTCCTCTAATTTCCCCCTAAAGTTCCCAAAGTCCTCAGAGAGGTGACGGACATATCACCTCATGAGTTCTCCCCTTAGCAACACATTGCCTTGCACCATTTTCCTTCCCTTCCCTTCTGGATCTCTGAAGTGACGCTGCTGTAGAAGCTACATATGTCCATGACAAAGGTGCCACCGCATCGTGTCATTTTCCTTGTTCCAAATGCAGTGTGATCAGTGGCTCTGATGGCTGGGTGCCATGTTCGGTAGGCTCCAATAGCCTTCATCCTTAAGTGTTCTATCAGTCTGTCCCATGGGCTACAACACTGCTACCTCTTGCTCCTTGTGCACCTCGAGAATTCACTCTTCTAATTTTCACCCATTGTACTATTGTCACATCTCTCCCTAGGTCTCAGGCATGACTCTATGGCATTGTATTACCAGAAAATATAACTGACCAATACCTTTGCACCCTGACCCTGGCCTACTGCCCTGAAACCAAGCATAAAGATAATGATAATAATAAAAGTAATAATAATAGTCATAATTGATTGAACTTGTGATAGTTGCCAGTCATTCTATTAAGCACTTTAAATACATTCCAGCAATTATCCTCTCCATCACTGAGAGAAATTGCAGAGTTCACCAGGGCTAAGGAGTCAAGATTCAAGTCCAGGTCTGACTTCCGAATTTGTACTCTTATCCATGGCAAGTAGTGGCTTTCATTCCTCAACATGTTCTTCCTTTAGAACATGTTCTTTTCCAGATAACTCTTTAGGCACTCACAGAAATATATTTCAGGAACCAAATTGTAGCAAGAAACACATGACTGAATTCTGGTTGTAAAGCACAGCTTAGTGTCTCCATCTGAAACCCTCCCAACGATAGGAATAATGATTTTTACGTGTGTGTTTCTTTATCCTTGACAGTCTTGCCTCATTTGCTCCTAACACCAACTCTCTGTTCTTGATTATTCCTTCTTTCTAGAATGCTCCCTGCTCCGCTGCAGACCCCAAACCCCAACTGCCATGAATGAAGTCTCTCCTTGACCTTCTACTGTGTAAGGTCTCGCAACTCTACTTTTTAGGATGTTGTGTATACCCCTCAGGTGATAATTAGAATTTTTTGGTCATTGTGGTTATTTTAATAGTTGTCTTATCATCGCCGCCATTTTAGATTGTAAATTCCCTTAATGGAAGAACTTGGCCTTACATCCTATACACCTTGCAGTACGTAAGAGGGCACTCCATTCCCTGAGTGGGAACTTAATAACCATTTGTTGAATTAAGATAACTTTAATTTCTGCTCCTTTATTAACAGATCATATTTATGATCAACTACTCTACATACCATTTCCACTTGCAAGTCTCCATATTTTCCCCCGAAACAAAGGCACTTTGAAGTCATTCCAAGCCTTTAATTTAATTTTCCTTTAATGGAGTTTGCCTCCCAGTTGGTTCAGTATATTCTCTAGCAGTCTATTTCCTTATGGATTTATAGCCTTGAAAAACTTTTTTTTCTACCTTAAGAATCTCCTGGATTATTTATTGGGGCTGATTCATATCTAGTGTATTTATATTGTTTTCTTATCAAAAGAGAATATCCTATTACATTTCAGCCAAAACATCTCAGTTTTCCTCAAACTCCAAGTGATTTATGGTGTATAATATATATTGGGGAAAATTAAAGTTTTTTATAGATCAAACAAATACATCGGCATGGCTCCTTCCTAAGCCTTGCGTGTGAGAATTTTTCCTGATGAGTTTTGGTTTTCTATGCTACGTCCAGTAGGAGCAGATTGTGGTTCACAGCCAGGGCTACTGAGTGAGCTAAACAGAAGATTCCTGCTCCTGCACCAATATTTCACCAGTGGATCCATTGGTGATTCTGTTGAGAGCTCTTGGTTTGCCAACACATAGAAAGAGTTTCGATAAAGACAACGTGGAAGAAAGTACAGCCTTTCAAAATCAACTTGCCAGAGTCTTTGTTTTTCTTTTTAATACTTTTTGCCTTTATTTACAAGTTTATTCATGCACATAGTAAATTATTTACACCAAAGGTGTACAAAGAAAAGCGTGCTCCCCTCCCACCTGGTTTCCAGTCGCACACTTCAGAGACCACCACTGTTAGTGTTCCTTGCATATTCTAGACTCAGGGTTTTAAAGAGGAAGCAGGGAAATTACAATCAGACTCAACCACAGTTAATCAATGGTCTGCACTGAGCACCTATTAGGCTCCAGGCACTATGCTGGGTGCTGCACGTGGCCCCTCCCTGCTTCACAAGATTTACAGCTATGGGCATTACAATAAGCAGGGCTTTAGCACACAGTGTAATCAGAGCTATAATTGTAGAAGTGCCAGGAGCTAAGGGAAATTGCAGACTTCCCAGAGGTGGTAAAAACCTTAATGAGGGCTCCAGTAGGGAGAATTCTGTCAGGCACTGAGAAAGGAAATAGTGATCTCTGAGAATAACCTGTGCAAAGCCAGGAGATGTGAGAGAAGACATGGCAAGCTTGACAAACTGAAAAATGGTCAATTTGGTTCAAACTCATGTTTGAAGGAAGATGGGCAAACGAAGACCCTAGAAAGGAAAAAGTCACTCAGTGGCCGTTGACCACCTCCCCACTGTTCTTGCTATCATCTTATAAAAAGAATACTGTACATGAAATAATAAGAAAATCTGATTTTAAATATTGGTTAATTACCTGAACATCTCCTTTGCCTCATGTGTAAAGGAAGAGAAATCAAAGCCACCTCCCAGGGTTATTGTGAGAATTAAAGTCAATTATCTAACTCATGCAAAGTTGCCCTAGCAGCATGCCAAGCAAATACAAATAATAGAACCCAACAAATGTCAAAAGAAAAGAAAAAAAAGGAATTATTCTAGGCCGTTGGAATTTCTTCTGTACATCATTATCTGGCCAACATTCTGAACTGCCAGGGCACAAAACAAGAGGGAGAATATCGCCCCCCATCCCAAATCATGGGAAATCACAGAGATCACACTCCTCCCACCAACCTGGTTATACTTTGAAGACTGGGCCACTTTGAAGAATTTCCAAAGCATATTGTAAGACAACATACTGCCTGCCTCCTAAGGCCTGATATTCCTTAAGATATTACTAGTTGGACAAATGAGTCCTCTATTACACTTGCGGGGTGGAAAAATGTCTCGATCATTTGGGAAACAAATTCAGATCTTAGTCATTGATATGAATCTACTGCTTTTCAGGGTAAAGTTGTGAAACTGGCAAAGGAGTTACTTTTTTAAAGAATGCTGATATTCTTGCTTACTTACTTGCTTTTGTAGCCATAGATAAGCAGAAGTCCTAGCAGAAAGGTTATTTTAAAATGGATCACCCTCAGAGCGACAGAGCACTCAAATTATTTGAATGGTGGTGTTTGGTTTGACATCTTTACTGAGAATTTCTGTGCAGCAACTGGTATTGTGTGACTGAAGAATCGTGTCGTTGTGTGTTTTTACTCCCTGATTACTATTTAATTTGTACTTCAGTGCTTGCAAAATGAGTGTGAAAAATGAAAATTGAGTAACAATTGGAGGGTAAGAGACATAATTGTGTGATTTCTGACATCCAGCACAGAGTTTCAATAGTACGGACAAATTAACTGTGACAGTTCAGGCAACTGACCCACTTTGGGCCTAAAGCTGTAGAACTTGAAATACCAGGAGCTATAGTTTTGAAGGAGTTGAAGAGATCAGACTTGACATGGGAATATATGAACCTATTGTCAAGTCCACAGGCTTTCTCTGGTAGAACTATAGAACTCCTTTAAAGAATTCTCTAGGCACTGTCTAGGCATACCAAGGAAAATGCAGACCTCTATTTAATGCAGTGTATCATCTCTAGCATGCTAAGTCACTTAGTAATCAAACTTGGCCATGCTACAGAGGATGATCCATTTATTGATTCATCTATTCAATTCATAAGCAATTCTTGAGCACCTACTAAAAAATCAGGCAAAATCCTAGACCTTGGAGATTCAAAGATAAATAAGACATAATGTCTGACTTCAAGGAACTCACAGTGTAGTGTACCAAGTACCACAGGAAATAATAATCATTACAAGAAATAGTGCTGTTGTATAAAGGAGGGGAGGGTTCGAGATTGATCTGCTCTAGGTGTCAATTCTGAATATGCTACTGGTAGAGATTATAAAAGTAAACAAATAATTACACATGCAAATCTTACAATAAATGTGTGGTTACTGTCACTGTGACTCCTTTAATTAGAAAATCAAGGTCATTTCCCACTTAAGTTGACCAACAGAGAAGAAAGAGCTGATTGAGGTGGATTAAGTGTTTAGTGATTGTTGCAGGTTCAACAACAGAGTTGATCTGAATTAGTCAAGGAAAAACTGTATTTATTCTTTAGGAGACAGTGTTTGGTGTTTAGGACCCAATACTCAGCTCTACAGAATTGCTTCAACTGCAATTCTTTTGATCTCTGTAACCCAGGTTTGCGTCCTCTATACATACGGCCATTGCTGAGGGAGGAGGCTGCTGATTTTCAAAAGCTTAGATGAAAGGTCATGAAGAGCACCTGTGCTGGATGAACACAGAGTTTTTTTTTTTTTTTTAAAGCCAATATGACGGTAACAAATGTCATCGCTTATTACTGAGGCCATTAACCTTTGGTCTTGTCTTGGAATCAGAAAAATGTCTCTGACCACCAGTAAAAAAGTCATAGTCTGGTGAAACCCTAAATTATACTCTGTACAGCAGCACCTCTTCCCTTAGATTAAGAAGAAAAAATCAATTATTTTTTTTTCTGATTTATTTTTGCTTAATTTTCTTGGCAAAGTTTGGATTCCAAAAATTCCTTTGAAGCTCTTTAAGGGTCTCTCAGAGCACTTTTTCCCCGTCTGAATCAGCATACATCGCTTCCCAGCATGGAAGGAAATTCCTACTTCAAAAAGAAGGTTTGAAGATTCAAATCTGGCCCTCCTTCTAAAGGATAGGCCTGGTTATAGGGATATTGCAATGGGATACATTAACCACACATAACTCATGGAGTAATCTAGAGATTTGAAGTTGTAAAAAAATGATTATATTAGCCCTTTGTTACATTATTCTTTCACACAATCTCCAGAGTTTAGACGCTTAGAGTTTATTAAGTGCTCATTTTATGTAGATATAGATATAGACGTGTAGTCAGTGACACATAGACAAAAGGGATTGCAACACAAAATATCTCCTGCATTCAAAAACTGCAGTGGGATTGGAAAAGTGAAATATATGAGATATGATAAGGGAAAGAATTAAAGACATCAGTGGCATGTACTCTTTTAACAAGAAGGTACCCTAGAGATTATACAGATTCCCTCATTTTCAAAATAAGAAAATGTAAACCAAGGGGGAAAAAAATCAATATTTTGCCCAGGGCCACACATTTAGTTCATAGCAGAGTAAAACTAGAGCAAGGTCTTCTGACTCTTTTCCCAGGATACTTTACCCTGCATTGCATTTTATACTTAAAGAATAATGATGGTTGGGGGATGATATATTTCAAAGCCACCTCTAAATTAACATACAATGCTAAAAACCACACACTAGCGATAAAGAAATTCAAAGAGAAGATCATTTGTGATGATGGGATAATAAAGCAAGATTATATAAAGAGATTGTCTTCGAGATTAACTTTAAGAGAACTATAAGATATATGCTGGTGAGAGAGGGAGAAGGGTATTCTAGATAAGAACACCTCAATTTCATTCAGCAAACATTTTATCTAGAGCTTCTTAAACGCCACGTTGACATGCTGCAAGCTGCAAATGCATAGTCAGTTAAGACAAGATCTCTGCCTTCAAATCATCTAGCAAGTAAACACACAATGGATTAAAACTGTTGAGGGAAGGTGGGACGGAAGGAAGACTATTCAGGCTATTCTGGAACCACAAGATAGGAATGGATAAATCAGATGAAGAATCAGAGAAGATGTCATAGGGCTAGTAATTTTTGAGCTAAGTTTTCTTTTTTTTTTTAAATAGTTTTTTTAAAATTTATTTTTATTTATTTATTTATTTATTTTTGGCTGTGTTGGGTCTTCGTTTCTGTGTGAGGGCTTTCTCTAGTTGCGGAAAGCAGGGGCCACTCTTCATCGCGGTGCGCGGGTCTCTCACTATCGCGGCCTCTCTTGTTGAGGAGCACAGGCTCCAGACGCGCAGGCTCAGTAGTTGTGGCTCACGGGCCTAGTTGCTCTGTGGCATGTGGGATCTTCCCAGACCAGGGCTCGAACCCGTGTCCCCTGCATTGGCAGGCAGATTCTCAACCACTGCGCCACCAGGGAAGCCCTGAGCTAAGTTTTGAAGGACAAGTTGTCTTTAGTGGGACAAAAACAGTAAGAAGGGAATTCCCGGCGGCGGAGACACAAAGTATGAAGGCACAAAGGCACCAAAAGCCACACGTCACTGAAGAACTCCAAGAACGTCTGCATGACCAGAGCCAAGTGTCTAGGTGAGGAATGGCAGGGAGGAAAGCTGAAGAGGGACCACAAACGTGGTGACCCATAAGGGTGGCAGGGATGAGCTCCAAGCGCAAATCATCATTTGTTTGCAAATCTTTACCTACGAATTTTTCTGTTGCCTCAAATTCTTACATGAGTTCAACCTAGAAGGATTAATACCAGCAGGGAAAGAGATAGGTGGGGGCCAGATCACGATGAAAGTTGTGTGCTACTGTGCTATGTTTGAACTTAATTCTGAAAAGTGTGAGTTACTGAAGCATTCAAAGCAGGGAAACGGCATGATCAGATTTTTGTGTTAGAAACATCAGTTTGGCAGAAGCGTGTAAGATATATTGGCAGGAAAACAGACTGGAAACAGGGAATCTAATCAGTAAGCTGTGACAATAATCCAAGTTATAAGAGATTTGGGCCCAAAGTAAAGCAGTGGCAATGACACAGAGATTCTGGAGATAGATGCTCAGGACTTGATGTCTAAGAAAATGGGAAGATGAGAGAAAGGATGAAGGCAAAGAAAAGATTATATCTTGTTTAACTTCCAATGGGAGGGTGGTGTTGATTAACTGTGAAATGAGAAGAACTTATTGCCTATAGATGATAGTTGATGCCACAGGAGTAGATGTGATCTTCAAAGAACTATTCTGAGTGAGAAGGGAGCTGAGTGGGGAGCCCTTATAGAACTAGCTTTAAGAAGCAGGGTGGGGGATGAGGAGGGAGCTGAAAAAAAGAGGTGAAAGAAAACTACAAACAAAGTATAGAAAACGCATAGGTGGGAATGAACAAAATGTGCTGCAGAAAGAAATGTTGTGAGAATAGCTTAGCTTATCAATCTCTCAGTAAAGTCAAGTCCAGTTGAAAGAAGGATTTGCAAGCCTGCATGAGGAGTTCGTGTTTGGTACAGAGAGCATTGTGTTACTAGTGAGTCAGTTGATTTTATTAGCAGCAGCCATAATAATGTCTTTTCCCTTTGCTTTAGACAATTTTTGAAGTTCTTTCACATTCATTAATGTTCTCGTTTGGTACTTATCATCTCTTTGAGTGAGATAGGACAGGACTAATTATCCCTACTTTACAGATAAGGAAACCAACTCCCAGAAAAGGCTGAAGGATTAGACCTCACTTACATAGCAATTCAGGAAAAGCTAGGACTGGAATCCTGATTTCGTGTTCCTCCATCAAGGACTCTTTCTAATTTGTAATCTTGCCCAAGCTCAGGCCTTCAGAAGCGCCACAGAATGCATGTACCTGTCTAGGGCCCCAAGCAGAGGCACTTCCTCTCTGTCACTATTCTAACTCTTCCGTGGTGGTCAGAATTATGGGAAGCCATAACCCCAGCGTGGTGTCTTGAGAGAAATCCAACGGGACCTCCACCCTAACTCTGTGCTCCCCTCCAGCTGCTCTGGATGCCCTCCAGAAGGGCTGAGTTAGCAGCCACTGCTGCTGGTTTTCACATCTTGCCTTACGAATGGCAAACAGCCACTAGACTAGACGGGTGGTAAGCGGGTCTGTTTCTGAGATCACTTCAGGCCACTCACTATTCTGCCTAATCCAATTAATAAGGCACAAACAAAGCTCAATTCTTCCTGCATGGGCCAGTTATCATGGCTCTGCATGTGGCCACACTCTCAAGTCAACCCCTTTCACTGAGATGCACACCCTTGGTCAGAAAAGTTAATAGGTGGGGAACTAGGGAAAGTTGCTATGTGCATGGAAAACCATTCCCGCCACTGTAAAAGTGCGTAACTTTTTTCAAGTGTCAGAACTTCTGGAAGAAATTCAGAGCTCTATACAGCCAAGTGTATGAATCTGGAGCTAAAAGCCCTGAACTGGGTCTTCTGTATGCTGAAACCGCAAGGAAGTAACTCAAAAACCAGATGAGAGCACTCCAATGTTCTGGTTTCTGCTATGTGTGATTCAAGGGCTAATAAATCTGGAGATCCAAATGGATTCCATTCTTGAATATCCAATTAAAACTTTTAATGGATTAAAAATATAGGCATGAAGTCCAGGTCAATTTTTAAAATAACCAGTAAAATACAACCAAAGCTTTAGCAGTGAAAGTAAATGAAAAATGTACAAATATACTAGCTGGAAATGAAGCAATCTTAATCTATGTCCTGCCTAATCAGAACTGGCCAGGTAAAGAAAAGCTAGACTCTGGAGAGCAGGCCCACTGGACAGGATAAGTGCAGATCTGTTCTGAGACCCAGCAACAAGCAAGGGATTGAAATTCAGAGCAACAGGTGAAGCCTAAGTGCAAGAAAGTATGGGGGAGGATCTGGTGGGAAACTGAGGCTCATGCAGATGTCTTAGGAGTCCATTGGAACAGGGTAGCTGACATCTTTATGTTTCTCAAAAGTCAAGGGTGCCTCCTACCTATAGGCTTGGTTCCGCTGGGTTCCTGAACCAAACTTAACTAGAAAAACAGCATTTCAGCATCATCAACCCTACAGCCAGGGGGATCAGAAATTAATCTTGTAGTCATAGACTCACTGCTATAGGTCAGTTTGCCTGAGCATGAAATTGCTGACTAATTCACAGCATTCACCAATTATTGCTGGGTTGGTTCAGGCTATATAATGAGCTTCTAATTCAATTTCCTCTTTCTGATTCCAGCTTCTATAGAGTAAGAGTCTGGAAACTATGGCCCCTGAGCCAAATGCTGTCCTCAACCTAATCTATAAATAAGGTCTTATAAGAAACAGGTCACATCCATTTGCTTAGGTATTGCCTATGGCTGCCTTTGAGCTGTAATGAGAGTTAAGTAGTTCTGATAAAGACCATATGACCTGCAAGACCTAAAATATTTATTATGTGACACTTTGCATTAAGTTTGCCGGCCCTGCTGTAATGACTAAAACTCTGTCCTAAATACCAGAACATAGAGTAAATTCCCTAACTCACCAGGAATTGCTCTTTGATGCACTCCCCACCAGGAGCTGGCCCCATTTCCTGTCCCTCCAGCCTCTCTCTCGGTGACAGCACTAAATGGATGGATTGTTGAAGTCAGGTCATAGATTTCAACCCTTTTAGAGAGCAAGTCTAGCCCAAATCAAGCTAGAATATACCACAAGGCACAAACTGAGCCTTTGCATATCCACAGCCCACCCAAGGGAAGTCCTCTGTGCTCCAGGAGGCTGATTTGTAAGGATTATATCAGTGAGTTACTTTGTCTTTTAGTTAAGTTCAATCCATGAGGAACAGCTACAGGAGAACAAAACAAAGGATGAAGAGATCAGGCTATTTATTTTCCTGCTCTTACGAGTAGCCCTGGCAGTTGGCTATGTCCCATAACCAAAGGTCCCAGATTCTGTTAAATAGTCCTTTCCCAGAGTTTTTTGTCTCCAGGTTCTGATAATTGTTCCCGCCCCTTACCCTTCAGGGCTAGAAATGGTAATATCCTCCACTATTGCTAGCTCTGTGAACCGCTCTATCCCTTGCAATTTCCCTACACTAGGCCCGTATTTTTATCAATCATCTCTTTATCAAAATCTTCTAAAATTACCCAATTTTAGATCATTTATTTTAGGATGTCATTTTAAGGTGCTGATTTTGGTTTGTCATTTATCTCCTGTTAGACTCCTAACTGGTATAGTAATTGGGATCATGATCCCACAAAACAGACCCAAAATATGGTATTTTGAGATTGGGTTGCATACATAATTGAAGAGCACATAGAAAACCTCCAGTTGAAGGTAACTGAAACTTGAGTAATCCACAATATTGGTGGCAACAAAATTACTGAAATTATCTCTAGTAGTGCCATGGGATGAAATGCAAGTAGAGGGCAACTTGGGATATTAAGTGGCCTATAACACTTAGTGCTATGATGATCACAGAGATTATGAAGTCACCTACTTTCCTCTTATAGCCCTAGAGAGCCAAAGGAATAGAGAAAATAAGAAATTAAAAGGTATGCAATTAAGAACACAGTGAGGAAAATCATAAAGCCTAATGGCAACATAGAATAATTCCCTCATCTCCTGTATGTGGTCACAGAGCAACATTACTGATAATCTAGGACCTAATTGTAAAAGGTGAAAAACAGCATTTCAATTTAGAGCTGAACTCCACCAAATCTCTTATACACTGGTTGGAAAAAAGTAAAACCCTGAGGCTGAGAACTTTGAACTCCTAAATCTGCTTGAATCAATTTTATTAGCAAAAGAGACTCCCTCCCCTGACAGGATTAAGGACCGGAGATTCCCCTGCATAAAAGCTGTTCAGTGATGAAGGCTGGGACAATGCCTCACCAATTGATGTCAATTTGTCTAAGGGCCCCTACACAGCATCCTTTATTACCTTCAGGTCCATATTTAAGAGCTAAATTTCAATAGAGTCCACACTGAGAAATATCTGGTCTTCTCTGGGATGAGATAGCCCATAAACAGAAAAATTTATAGAACCATGTCATTCTGTATCACCATAAGTCTGGATTTTATGGGAGTGGATTCTAAGGTCATTAAATGGCAGACAAATCAAAGCCACGATTAGCCCAAATTCATTGAGATGTGTTTATTCACCTAATGTTGGCTCAAATGTATAGGATTGGCATTAGTTAACTTCTAGGTGGTCTACAGTTAATAAGTTCAAAATGCCATAATTTTCCTGGTGTATTGTAGAGGACAATGAATGCACTAATCATATTTTTTATATTTTTGATGCTTTGACATCTTAGAGCCTTGCAGGCCCAGGAAGAAATTGTCCTTCCCAAGGTTAAGTAATTCCTAGAAACAACAAAAAATTTGCCTTCAAGCACACTTTTGATATGCAAACCAGCCAATACAGAGGACATACCCCCCCAACCACTTCCTTTATCAAACTCTCACACACCAAGCCAATATTCCCCCTGCCCAAAATCACCCCAGAGCTAGGTACCTGACAACTAGGAACCACCCCAATAACCCAGAGCCTCCAAGCCTAAGTTTACTCAGCATACCTACCCTACCTTGTCTATTTCTTCCCTCAAAAAATACATAAAGCCTCTGGCCATGTTTCCCTTTGCTCCTCTGCCTCCTGACTAACACAGGTGCTTTATCATATGACCCTACATGGCATGGCACGTCCCATTCTCTTGGAAGTTGTGAAAAATAAACCTTCTTTCAAGGCAGTTTTCTCATGAGTTGTCTCATATCTGTCATCTTATCATACTTAATTAAAACAAAATCCCAGGTATATTTTAGAATAAAGACAGATGACTTAAGGAAAGCAGAGCAATGCAATGAATCAATTTTGTTCTCATCCACCCCCTAAACTATATCTGATTGGAAAATTCATAAGATACTTCTTTCTTATTATGAAAAATATTATTTTTAATATTAGGGGAGAGGGAGTGCCAGTTTTCCTGAAGAGCTTTATGTAGTGGTCCTCTGTGGACTGAACAGGATGGTGGTGACTGCTACACTGGATGGTCCCTAACTTCAAAGGGAATAATGGAATGCTAGAGTGGTAAACCAAATAGTTGCACTTAACTCTTAGAGTAAAGATGCATGAAGTTGCCACAATAAAACATGGAGAACTGATAATCAGAATGTTTTGACTCATAGGGTTCTGTGGTAATACTTAATTGATCACAAGTTTCCCAGAAATAAAATAGATAAGCAGCCCACTAAGATACAGTTTGGCACATAGAGGTCTGGTGGACAGAAATCTAATTTAAGCATCAGTAGTGAGGATCCATAACCTATATAGCACAATTGCCAGATCTAAGCCAGTTCATACACCTGGGTCTATTCAACTAAGGGAAAGCTGGATACTTTATTGAAGAGGTGATGCAAATTACAGGTGTGTGTTTAAATGTAAAACTTTTAGTCAATAAACCAATGCAGCCTTTGGAACTTTATGTGTAACTTTTAACTTAATAAATGCACTTTTTCCTCATTCTTATCAGCTTTAAGAAACAATCAGGAACACTTTTCCTACACATGGCAAGGATAACAGTACGTATTTACTATCTTGCCTCAAGGCTCTATCAACTTTCCTGTTTCCCATCATGTAGTTTGAAGTGAACTCTATCTTAATATCCACAAAACATCAAGTTGGCCAATCCCATCAATGGCATTATGCTAACTGGACCTGTGGAAATTACTACTTTTTAGAATGCAACTTGACAATAATATATACCAAAGCTAAAATACTGTAGGTATCTTGTGATCCAGTAATCCTAATTCTAGGTTTTTATCTTTGAATTTTGGTTAATGTAATAATTGATTATATGCAATTAGATATGCAACCAAGAAGGTTTATTGTGTCATTGCTCCTAAATGTGACAAATTGAAAGAACCCAAATATCCTAAAACAGAAAATCGTTTAAACTATGGAATACTCATAGTGTGGAACGCTATACAGGCATGATAAAAGGATAGTATAAATATATATTTATTAACCTGGTGAGGATTTCTCAATATATCACATGATATATCACATGATATATATATATATATATATATCATGATATATATATATCACGTGATATATCATGTGATTTATCACATGATATATCACGTGATATATACATATATCATGATATATATCATATATATCATATATATATATCATGATATATATATATCATATATATCACATATAGCTTCTATACCGTGATAGTATTTTGTCATAAAATGCTTATTTTCTTAAAATCTGGAAAGCTATATACTAAACTGTTAATAAACGTCATATTCAGGTAGATTGTGGCTGATTTTACTACATCCCTGTTTTAGCTGAATTTTTTATAATAATTATATTTGACATTCTTAATTAAAAAAAAAACCTAATTCCAATTTGGAAAAACAAAAGGGTCTTTTTCCAGAATTTGAGTCAACATCTGAGAAAGGCTTGCATCAAAGCTGAGCATGCTGAACCTCTGGAGAATTTTACCAAGCTTTCCATAATCTCCCTGATAAAAGACTTAGGCCAACAAGTAGGGCTGCACTGCACCTGCACATACTAAGTGGATCCATGTGGGATGGTTGGAGGCCTGCAGGAGCAAAGATGGTGCAAGGCCACTGTGAGTCCTCCGGTTACAACCCCTAAGGTGTATGCATAGGCCAATGCACCCACAAGATGAACAGAACTAAGAGGTATTGGAAACTGTGAATACAAATGAGGAAAAAAATAGATGTGTGTCCATGATTTAATAACTCCTGGTTCCCAAAGAAATTAAATATAAAGTTATTTCAACCTTTGTACATGCCTCATTAAGATTAATTTGATCTTACTATGTACCAGGCACTGTACTAGACAATAGGTATAAAAAGAGGAACAAGATGGAAAGATGGGGGGAGGGATAAATTAGGAGTTTGGGTTTAACAGATATACAATACTACATATAAAATAGATAAACAACAAGGACCTACTGTATAGTCTGGGGAACTATATTCAATATCTTATAATAACCTATAATGGAAGAGAATCTGAAAAAGAGTATGTATATAGATATATATCTGAATCACTTTGCTGTACACCTGAAACTAATACAACATTGCAAATCAACTATACTTCAGTTAAAAAAACAACATAGATAGAACTAGTTTCTGCCTCCATAAAGCTTGTATCCTAGTGGAGGACAGTCAGACAAAAGGAAAATTATGATGAACTCTAAGTGACATGAAGGGGAAAGTGAGATGTCTTTAAGAGGCATAAACAAACAACACTATGTTGCAATGTGTAGTCGGGCAAGCATTCTAGAGAGAGGTAACATTTAGTAAGGCATCTGAAAAGTAAGAAGGAGTAACTTACTTTTGAAAGGAGAGAAGGTGTAGAATGGGATGTTAGAGAAGAAAAGGAGGTGAGTCTTCTTAGCAGAGGAAATCTGCAGTTATCTAGTCAAGGTCTTATTCTGCATTATGGACCTTTCTATAAGAACTTTTGCTTGAATATTTTAAGCCATAGTGAATTGTTTCTTCCCAAGGTAGTCAAATCCATTCTGGACCACTCTAGTTGTTTGGAAGTTCTTTAAATAGAGCCCTCATGTTGCCTTTCTATTTATTTCATCCACTGATCTATTTCTTCACTTAGAAGTTGTACAGAATGAGTCATATCACTCCTCTACATAATATCCCTTCCAACGTTTGAAGCCAGTTATCAGATCCTTTTCTGGCAACTCCTCCAACAGCTCTTTCCTCTTGCTTTTACATGATCTAATTTCAAATTCCTCAATATCCTAGTCATTCTTCCCTAGACACACTCTAAGATGCCAAGGTCCTTGGTAAATAAAAAAATAATAACAATCCATTCAACAAACATTTATTAATTACGTACTACATGACAGGCAGTTTTTTAGGCTCAAGTAAAAACATAGGGGGCTTCCCTGGTGGCGCAGTGGTTGAGAATCCGCCTGCCAATGCAGGGGACACGGGTTCGAGCCCTGGTCTGGGAAGATCCTACATGCCGCGGAGCAACTAAGCCCGTGAGCCACAATTACTGAGCCTGCGCGTCTGGAGCCTGTGCTCCGCAGCAAGAGAGGCCGCGGTGGTGAGAGGCCCGCGCACCGCGATGAAGAGTGGCCCCCGCTCGCCGCAACTGGAGAAAGCCCTCGCACAGAAACGAAGACCCAACACAGCCAAAAATAAATAAATAAATAAATTTATTAAAAAGAAGAAAAAAAGACATTTATCAAAGTTAAAAAACAAATGTTAGACTAGGAGAAGTATGGACATTAAAGAGGAAAAAGTTAAAAAAAAAAAAACATAGGGAATTAAATAGACAAGAGTCCCTTGACCTCATGAACCTTATATTCTAGTGAGTAAGAGAAAAGGAGAAGGAGAGAGAGACAGAGGCAGCGAGAGGCAGAGAGAGACTGAAATATATATCTATCTTAGGGTAGATTTGAAAAGCAAAATTCTCAGGTTAAACAGCAAGCATGTTTTTAAGTCTTTCAATACCTTTTGCCGAATTGCCTTCCAAATTTTTTTCCCAACTGCATTCCCCATCAACAACGTATGTGATTTGTAATTTCTCACTACCTCAGCCTCCTACTTATCATTTTAAAATATTTCCAATTTTGTTGGGGAATAATTATATTACATTTTAATTTGAAACTTATATTACTAGTGAGCCTAAACATTTTTGCATTTTTGTGAACTGCTTCTTTATATCCTTTGCCCATTATTCTGAAAGTATTTTTCTTAAGGTCAAATACTTGTAAATGCTTTGCCATGTAATAGGGATATTAACCTTTTCTCACTCCTATATGTCAAAAATAGTTTACCATCAATTCATAATTTTCTTAAGGATATATTTTTTGTCAAAAAGTGATTTTTAAGCTTTAGTGTTTTAGTAGTCAAATCTATCCATCAATTTCTTCATGCTTTCTGGTTCTGACTTTGATATAGTTCTTGGAAAATTCTTTCCCTTTGGGTCATATAAATCTTCATCTATAATGATTTCTTGTCCTTCTATGAATTTTGAAAGCTAATAATATTTAGGTATCTATAATTTATTTTGGTGAATGGAGTAAGCTAGGGATCTTTACTGTTTTCCCTTAGAAAAAATCCAGTCATCTAAGTAACATTATACCCTCACTCATTTTTTTTTTAATTTATTTATTTTTATTTATTTATTTATGGCTGTGTTGGGTCTTCGTTTCCGTGTGAGGGCTTTCTCTAGTTGCGGCAAGTGGGGGCCACTCTTCATCGCGGTGCGCGGGGCTCTCATTATCGCGGCCTCTCGTGTTGCGGAGCACAGGCTCCAGACGCGCAGGCTCAGTAATTGTGGCTCACGGACCTAGTTGCTCCACGGCATGACCCTCACTCATTTTTAAATGTCACTGATCCTCTACCTATCATTCCATTTGAACAGATCACATATAAATCCATGTATTTTAAAAAGCATGAAGAACTGGCCATAGTGGGCTCTCATTTCTCTATAGGTCTACCTGAATAGTGACTGCCTCTGGTAGAGGAAGCATAAGCTCTCCAATTTGCCAAGTTCTTCATTCACCATACATATGTATTACCATTCTGGCTCCATATAGGCATGTGAGTTTGGAATTCTGTCCTATTGGACATTCTCCCAATATTCAAGGTTTGTAACTTTGTTAAACATCTATTTAGGCCCCCAAACATATTATACAGATATTAGTAAGAATACCAAAAGCTCTGGCAACAGCAGCAACATCTATAAATCTGAGGAAGAACACCTCAGGTCTCAGTTTGTACAGCTTGGTCCCATACAGAAATAGATGTCCAATGTTCAAGAGGTTTCTGAACTGAAGGGGAGGAGTCCAGGCTGCTGTACAATGCATGTGTCTAATTCGGTTCTACAGAATAAACTGGAGAATACAGCTAGATGAGAATTACAAGTCGGTGATCTTTTTCTCTTATTTGTTTATGTATTTTCCCTATGTGTGCACCCAGAAGCTGCCACTGTGATGTATTCTTTATCAGCCCAGTCACAAAAGTGGCACACCCGATGCAGGCAAACATTTCCAAGTTCTAGGGATACCCAGAGAGACATCAAAGCAAGTTAGATTATGACCTACACAATGATAGTTCTGGGGACTGAGGAAATAAATGAGGAATCAAATGGAAAACCACCCTCTGTCTTCGGTAGCCTCAGCAGCTCACATGTTTGCTGAGCTAATAGAATTTGCTGAATTCATGTGAATTTGGCACTGGATGACACACACTCTTCTACCAATAAAATAAATGACACCCTTAGATTACAGATGCTGTAGCAAGATGACTCCAAACAGCTCATTCTCATGAAACAGAAGAAAAATTAGCTAATTATATGGTGAGCGGGTGGGGACGGGATGGTGGAAAAACCTCTTACTCAAACCCTTCTTCCTGACTTGCCAATAGGTCAGCTATTATCCCATTTGAAATGCATTATGCAGGAATAACTAGTAAGAGAATATGATGGTTAATATTATGAATCAACTTGGAGGGTTTTTTGAAGGAGATTAACATTTGCATCAGTTAATTTTGACTAAGCTGATTGCCCTCCATAACATGGGTGGTCCTCATCCAATCAGTTGAAGGACTGACTAGAACAAAAAGTCCAAGAGCAAAAGGGAATTTCCCAGCAGACTGCCTTCAGACTTCATCTGCAGCATGGGTAATCTGGGTCTTTTTACCTGCAATCCTTCAAACTAGAGCTGCACCATTGGCTTTCCTGGGTCTCCAGGCTGCCAAGGAACACTGCAGATTTGGACTTTCGGCTTCATAATGGCATGAGCCAATTCCTTATAACAAATCATATATAAACATATATATACATATATACGTGTATATATACATATGTACACGCACACACACATATCCCTTTGGTTACATTTCTCTGGAGAACCGTGAGTAATATGGGCAAATTTTAATAGGAAAAGAAAACAGTCATCATAATCCTATACCAAATTAGCTATTCAGCTCTCTAGGCTCTGGAAGAATGATACACAAGATAAATACATTTTATGGAGAAGATAGAATAGAACAGAATAGATAGAATGTAAAATAAAATAAAATAAAACCGATTTGCACCCAGTGCAGATATCTGAGCGTCTGAAGGGCATCAACGAAATGATGGACATGATTAATGAAACGGAAGAGGTAGACAAAAACAAGGACACCAAAAGCAAACTATTTTATATTATTTTTCCAAGACCAGGGCCTGAAGGTGGTAAATAAGAAGATGAAATGCCTCAGAGGCAAGTATTACTGGACTGTGCCAGGGCCCAGTGATAAGAGTTATGGGAGTCACAGACCAGAAGATTCATAGAAGTTTGGTGTATGTTAGAGTGGGACCACTGGACAAGAACGGGACTGCTGAAGAAACTAGGATGAGCGCTCAGTCTTTATAATCCTTTTTTTTTTTTTTAAGTAGAAAAGAAAAATGTAGGAAAAAGCAATGTTGGGCTTTTTGGTGGTCTGAAGTGCACTGAAATTAGAGTCAGAAGATGGTTCTGTCATTTACCATCCATGTGACCAGGGGCAAATTACTTCTCTCATCTATATATGATAACTGGAAAATAATTCCAACTCAGGTGAATAAATATTTACTATGAACTACATAAATTTACCTAACACTGTAAATTCACAACAGTCATCAGATTCCTTCCTTTTGATCCTAATATTAAAATCGATATCATGGTATTTTCTTCCTGAAAGTAGATCAGAGTAATTTTGAACTCATTTTCTCCTCACCTAAGAACAAGTCCATTTTAAGCCTTTCAGTAATCAAATGACTGGCCCATCATAACCTTCCTCTGGTGAGTAGTTTGGCATATCCCCAACCCCTACCAACCCAAGGGTACCAATACAACTAGCTGGTAGAGTTTAGTCTATAAATATAAATCAGTCTTATCCCTCCAGCTCCCTAGGTTTAAAAGCAAGAGAAGATTAATGGTGATCGGCTCCCACAAGTCACCCATATTTTGTTAGTGACTAAGTCCTATGGATGTTACCTCCACGATTTTGGCCACATCTGTCCCCTTTCCTTACCTCATTCCCAAACCAGTCCAGTCCAGACTTTTCTTACCTTCTGTCTTGACTATGACTTCACACTCAGGCTCCCAGACAAACCTTTCTAAAGCATCAGTCAAATAATGTCACTCTGTTGCTCAAGTCTTCTCTACAAAATGGAGATAATATTAGTGCTTATCTCATGGGATTTTGTGAGGATTGAGATTATATATATATATATATATATATATATATATAAAGGTTCTTAGTGCCTAGTTAGAACTCATGAACTGGCTCTCTTGTTATAATTTGTATCATGATCATCATCGTCGTCTTCATCATAATTATTATTGCAAAGCAAAGAGTAAAATAATGCAGCCTGTTATTTAAGGACCTCCAAGGGCTAGTCTCAGCCTAGCTTCTCACCTGGGAAACAGAAGCAGGGACCTGCTTCCACACCCACCCCTGGAGTTAGCATTTGATAAAGATGCGCAGAGAAGTTCCAGGTACCCTAGAAACTTATGCAGAACAGTGTCAGGTAAATCAGAAAGGAGGGCGCAGAGGTGTCAAAATTTCTGTGCTCAGACATACAACATCTGCTTATTTTTGGATCCCACTTATAAGTCCCGTGGAATGGGGGTGCTCCTGCTATTCTTGTGATGGGTCTTTAGTTAAGTTCAAAGAGGCGGTGGGGCAGTTTTCAGAGAGCCTGAACTCTTCAACACCATGCCTTTGGCCTATCTGTACAAGAAGACGATAAAGACAGGTACACGTAAGTACCTGTCATGAACTGTCTGTAATGATCTGTAGTTCATTAGCAGCATGGACTTGGACAATTGCTTACCCTTACTAGGACTCAGTTTCCTCACCTCTGCAACTGGATACGAATAGGAACTATCTCATAGAGTTTTGTGAAAAATAAACAGCTTAATACCTATAAAGAGCATAAACTAGCACCTGACACATGGTCAGAGCTCCAAAATCTTAGGTATTACTGAAAGGATGGTAAATATCTAGAAGTAATACTGCTGTAGCCAGGAGCATATGTTGCTGAATTGATGCCCCCCTCCCCCAAAAAAGAGTTGTACCAATTTACATCAACAGTGGGTAAATGTGTCTCTTTCCCAGTACCCTGGTCAGTATTAATTGGGATCAGTTCTTTGAATTCTTGTAAATCTGACAAAAATGTAACTCTTATAATCATTTATTTTAGTCCATTTTTGTATATTTATAGATGTTTCCTTTTGTATGTGTGAATTGACTGCTTAATTTACTTATTTTTCATTTACCACGTTTCTCGCCGTTGGCTGTGTTCTTGTTTTCACTCTGTGAAAGTGGACTCTTCCCTTGCACTTTCCTGTCACTGCAGGCTGAGGGAAATGATGAAAGGACAGCTGGAGCATGCCTTCAGACTACTTTCCTGCTGATAGAACAAGAGAGGTCCTCTGGCCCAGGCCAACTAGGCTTAGTGGCTAAACTCTAGTAGCAATTGAGTGTGCCCTGGCCAGACCTGTGAGCAAGAACCAAGCAAGGCAGCAAGGCAGTGACTGGAACCGGCCAAGAATTCTAGGTCCTCGCCATCATCTCTTCTTCAGAAACACCAGTTACATCCAACAAATGTGTGGCACACATACCCAAGCAATATGTACTGAAGAAATAAATTGAATTCACACATTGATTCAGCCAGTTATCTATTGATTTCTTTATTGAGCTAGCTTTGGCCAACTGCAAACTGAAATGACAACTCCGTGTTTGGCATCATTCAAAAACAAAGGAAGGTGTAAATACACCACCTGCTCTCAGAGGAGATGATAGTAGCAACACACAATGAAACACCCAGAATATGGGTCTCTCCATCACCTCCCATGATGGTGGCCATCATCAACTGTGGATCCCAGTTTTTGCATCAAACTAAACTTCAGGTCATGTGTGACCATCTTACTTTATGAGATGCTGCCAAGGCTCCCTCAAAATACATGAACTCTATGGGAAGAGTTATTCTGAGGAAAATAAAGAAAAAAATAGGACAGATTTTTGGTTCAGGGTCGGGTGACAATAGACGGCCAGATTTGAGAAAGTTCTGTGATGCTTCCTTTTCTCTTAATTTCTCACGAGGATTATCACCTATCATTTGACATTTCCTCTTGGGGGGTCTCAAATACATTTCAGACCAACATGTCCAAAATCAGATCATTACCAGATCACACCCTGCCCCCAACCTTGGCTGCTGGCCTTTGTTTCTTACCTCAAGAGATGGTACCAGCATCCTGTCAGTCATAATACAGGCAAAACAGTAGTTATCTTTGACTCTCCTCTCCATTAGCCCCACATCCACTTTATCACCAAACTCCCTTCTTTTTTATTTATTGAAGTGTAGTTGATTTACACTGTTATGTTAGTTTCATGTGTGTGGCAAAGTGATTCAGTTTTATATATACATTCTTTTTCAGATTCTTTTCCATTATAGGTTATTACAAGATATTGAATATGGTTTCCTGTGCTATACAGTAGGTCTTTACTGTTTATCTCTTTTATATATAGCAGCATGTATATTTTAATTCCAAACTCCTAATTTATCCCTTCCCCTTCCTTTCCCATTTGGTAACCATAAGTTTTTTTTCTATGTCTGTGCATCTATTTCTGTTTTGTAAATAAGTTTATCTGTATCATTTTTTTAGATTCCACATATAAATGACATCATATGGTATTTGTCTTTGTCTGACTTACTTTACTTAGTATGATAATCTGTAGGTCCATCCATGTTGCTGCAAATGGCATTATTTCATTCTTTCTTGTGGCTGAGTAATATTCCACTGTATATATGTGCCACATCTTCTTTATCCATTCCTCTGTCGATGGACACTTAGGTTGCTTCCATGTCGTGGCTATTGTAAATAGTGCTGCTATGAACACTGGGGAGCAGGTATCTTTTTGAATTAGAGTTTTTCTCTTTTTGTCTTTTGGATATACGCCCAGGAGTAGGATTGCTGGATGATATGGTAGCTCTATTTTTAGTTATTTAAGGAACCTCCATAACAAACTCACTTCTTGAATAACATTCAAATAGGATTCCCTTTCTCAGTCTCTACTGTGGTCACCATATGTTTCAAGGCAACCTCCTCGTCTACTTTTCTGCTTCCCTTATGTTTATAACATTCTAATTTTTTATGTCTACACCCATTCAGGCCTTTCTCTCATGTGTCTTCCACAAGAGTCAGAATTACCTTTTCAAACAAAATATTCATATCTAAGCCTGAGAGCATTGAAAGCTTCCCATTACTCTTAAGAGGGTGTTGGGGAGGAAGAAATTTTCCTCTACCCTTCTAGGTTCCTCTGGCTGGCATAGAATTAATTTGACATGAGACAGATTAACAGGAGAAAACTCAAACAAAAATTTAATAACGTGTGTACATGGGAGAGACCCAGGAGAACTAAGCAACTTGCCAAAATGGCAGAAAACCTCACCTTAAATACCATCTTCAGCTAAAGACAAAAAAGGATGTTGGGAGTAGTGGTTTGGTATGTCAAAGGGGAGGAAGGTAATGCACAGGGAGATGGAAAAGCAAATGTTTGGTAAATAAACGTTTGCTGGGCCACGCAGAGACAATGGGACACAGAGTGGACTCTGGTCTCTAAGCCCTTCCTGGAATTTTCCTCCATCACATCTAGCTAATATACCTTGCAGATATCTCTGGTGATAGCTCTAGTCAGTGAACAGGACCTCTATCTATATTTTTTCAGGCAGTTAGCGCGAGGTCAAAGTTTCTTCCTGAATCTTTTTGACCTCAATTGTTTTCGGCCTGAAATAATCCACATGCCAAAGAGACATTTTGGGGTGGCAAATTTTGCTCCCCTGCAAGGGATTAAGACAAAACTTAGAATGGACTTCAAGGCCCTGTATCATCCATCACCCACACCTACCTATGGAACCACGCCCTGCATAACAGCCCCTCACTTGCTGCACTTTACCTTCCCTCAATCCACCATGCTCCCTGGTCCCCTCCTTCCAAAGGCTCTCTGCACCCATCCTAATTCTCTCTGATAGGCTTGGTGTCTCTCTTATTTACACTTGTCAAGGTTGCAATTTTTGTTATGTGTAATTACAGGATTGTCCATCTCCCCATGTCGACTGTAAGCTTCACTAAGGCAGGACTTACTTTTTTCCCCAGCTTTATTGAGATACACTTGACACACAATATTGTGTAAATTGAAGGTGTACAACGTGTTGATTGGATACACATATTTTGCAAAATGATTAGCATCATAGCGTTAGCTAACACCTCCATCACATCACATAATTACCATTTCTTTTTTGCGATGAGAACATTTAAGATCTACTCTCTCAGCAACTTTCAAGTATATAACGCGTCATTAATAACTATAATCACTATGCTGTATATCAGATCCCTAGAAGGGAACATATTTTTTTGTTCACTGTTGCATACTCAGTGCCTAGCCCATAGTAGGTGCTCAGAAAGTATTGATAGAAAACAGATAAATGAATAAATGAGTAAATCATAAAAAGGAGATAGTTCTAAAATGTGCTGCACCATTTCCTATTATTTTTAAAGTACAATATGCACATATAACTGGAGTCTGTCTTTCTTTTTAATACTTTCCTTATAAAATATGTAGAATTTATTGACCAATTTTTATTATTTTTTAAACTTTTATTCCATGTTAACACATAAGTATATGTTTCGTCAAAAAGGAAAAGAATAAAAAAGAACATTAAAAATGTAAAACCCGGGCTTCCCTGGTGGCGTAGTGGTTGAGAATCTGCCTGCTAATGCAGGGCGCACGGGTTCGAGTCCTGGTCTGGGAAGATCCCACATGCCGCGGAGCGACAAGGCCCGTGAACCACAATTGCTGAGCCTGCGCGTCTGGAGCCTGTGCTCTGCAACAAGAGAGGCCACGATAGTGAGAGGCCCGCGCACCGCGATGAAGAGTGGCCCCCGCTTGCCACAACTAGAGAAAGCCCTCGCACAGAAGCGAAGACCCAACACAGCCATAAATAGATAAATAAATAAAAATGTAAAACCCAGTCAAATCTAGTACTCAAAGATTATTAGTAGTATTTTGATATATGTTTTTCTATTTTCTATGTGTTTTTAAGCAAAACTAGAGACATACTAGTAAATTTTCTGTAACTTTTTTGTTTTTTCTGCTTAATTTATCAGGAAAATCTTTCCATATCAACAAAGAGTTTCTATATCATATTTAGTGACTACTTTGTATTATTTTACCTGGCTAGGTCGTAACTGGTTTTTAGAATATTAGAATATTTTTCTTTTGCCACAAAAAATTCTCTGCTAACAATCTTTGAAGTTAAATTCTTATGTTACAATTTTGTTAAATCCACATTTGTTAAGTGGAGCACAGGCTGCTGGGTGGTGAACTGAGGTTCAACAAAAGACCACAAGAGAACTTGAAACCAAGAAGATTATTACTCACAGGTCCTAGAGGAAGTACAGGGCACACCTAAAGGGTCACACAGGGAAATCGAGGCAGGGTGAAGGCAAAGAGAGAGGCAGGACCTGGGGCACCTGCTTTTACTGGGATCCATGGATGAAGTGCCTCGGGGTTCTCAAACTAAGGCAGGATTCACCAATTCGAACCAAAAAGAAAGGGGTTTGGGTAAGCTTCACAGGAGGACTTACCTAAGGGGTGCTCCAGGGCAAGGCCCTGGGAGGTTGGGAAGACTGTAGATCACAGGAACTTACATTTGCTTGTGGCTCTCTGGGCTGTGATTTAGGGTACAAGCTTGCAAAAAGGGGCTAGTGTCATTTTAAGGCCCCCACTGGCCACTTGGCCAAACAAAAGGGTTGCCGAGGCAGCAATGCCATGACATAGCTTAGCGAAACTCCTGGCACATTATGAGCACACAATGGTTTGGAGAATAAAGTCTTATATTTAGAAACACTGGGCCAAAGGGTGTACACACTTTAAAGCTTTTTCCATCCACTGTCAAAGTGTCCATTAGAAAGTTTGTACCAGTTCACAACTCTGCCCAAGACAGCTGAGAACGCCTGCTTCTTTGCCCCTTTGGCAACACGGGGCTGTCATTTGGTTTTTAAAGCTTTGCCAATTTGACAGATACACAGATATGGCTTTCAGGGTTAATTTGCCTTTCTTTGATTACCCGTGGCAAACATCTCTTCCTTTGTTTACCGGCCATTTGCGATTCTTCTTTTGTGAATTAAATTGATTCTGTTCTTGATGATACAAGGCTGGGGTTCAGAATGTGGAATATTTTCTGGTGAGGTCTCTGACGGTGGAGGGGATGTGCGGGTTTCTGCCTTCATCATTCTCAGTGGTTTAGCCACTGCTTTCAGACCTGCCGCTGTGTCTACTTATTCTGATCTCTCTTAATCCGGCATCAGGGATCACTTCCGGCTCCTGTCTTTACACATCTCTAGCAGTTGCACTATACTTACCTTCTTCGCGTCTTACTTCTAATCTTCTCTGGGCTCAAATAAATAAATAAATAGATAGGGGAAAAAAATAGAAAAATAATCCAACTGGCTAAGAACTTTGCCAAATAAAATGTTAAATTAACTGGGAAACTCGCTCTGGACACTCATGTAGCTGCTCAGAGAACGTGTGTGTTCTGCTTCTGGGTGTTGACTGTGCTACAGAGAACGGATATTCCCAGGTAAATTCACCTGAATGACTAAGAATCTTCTGCATCGGTACTGCATGTATTTTCGTCTTTTCAGTGTGAACTGTCTGAGCTCTTGAGCACCAGAAGACTCCGGGAAGTTTTGAGTCAACAGTTCCTGGGAAGAAGGCCCAATAATGAGCCAAGAAGTCCTGGGAACCCCCCCAACAGCTTGTCCACAAGAACCATCTGGCCAAAACAGGGGAAGTGAAAATAACTCCTCTCTGCCTTCACCATGGGCCCAGATTAGCAAAGAAGAAAAAAAAAAAAAATTCTTCTAAGGAGGATTTACCACTAAATTTAGTCCCTGAACTTTCAGACACCTTCCGTGCATAAATAGGCCAAAACAGATTATTCCTAGAGCTTCCGAAAAAGAAAGTCAGATAAACTGTAACAAATTTGAAAAGGAGCCAAGATAATTAATAGAAACAGTTTCATTGCTGTCTTGTTTCTCTTCCTAATTAATATTTATGCACCCACATTCCAGAGGCGTTGCTGTTTGCTTAAGAATACACTGTTGCAATATTGTTGGCTACAGCTGTTTTTGCCGTAGGACTTCATTGAGCAGCCTGAAATTGACAGATGAATACCCTGGTAATTAAATTTCCTAAAGAGGAGGAGTTACATCTCTCTTCCTAAAAATATAAACAAAATGATTATGGTAACAACGATATAGGTAGAGAACTACCAAAGATCCTAAAATGGCAAACGGAGTTTTGGGAATCAAAAGTGTGTTAAGTTTTTCTCTTCAAAGAGCTGTCACGGGGTGAAGAATTACCAGACTGTGAGGTCTTGTTCCTAGGGGAAGGGGCAGGTGTCTGTGGAAAGCCAAAGCCTTTGCAAAAGGAAGGAGGGTTTGTGTTGGTAGTAAATGCGGGATGTCTTTACAATGACTTTGTTGTGACGGCTCTACACTGATAAATCACAACCAGTGCAGCCTCTAATCCGGAAGTTTCATTCTTACAAACCAACGAGTGCTGTGAGCTTGTCCCTGAACAGGCCAGTTTGAAAACAGTGGCCAGGAATCCAGGAGAGTGGGGAGTTGCCTCCTAGAGTGCAGTACCCCTAATTACACCACAGTTAAGCTGCCCCTGAGCTCTTCAACACCACCTCCCGCCCCCCGCATGCTGATCGGGTTGTGGTTTATACAGTGAGGGTCCTAGAGTCACCCTCGCCCTTCCCCAAGCCAATTACCTTCCCAGCTTTTCCCTGGCAGGCTAGATTTGACCAAATTCCAGCATTTTTGTTATTCAGCATTTGTATAAAACATAACTACCTTCCGAGGGCTTTGCAATCATTGATTAGCTATTAGCCAGCTTGTGATGGATGAGCGTGCAGTTCCTAAATTACACGCTGCACCAAATGAAGCATGTATCTTTCCCAGTCCCTCCCTCCTCCCGCCCTCCCCTCTCCTTCTCTTTCCCTCTCCATCTCTCTTTGTCTATCTGTCTCTCTCTGTCTCTCTCTCTCCTTTCCTCCCCAAGGAGGGATTGATTAGGTCCACACTAATCAATCCAGGCAGGACAGGATCTCGCTTCTGTGAGCAAGCTCTCCATCCCAGCGAAGCTGGGGCTCCCAGAGCTCTGACCACCTCCCTTCAGCTGCTCCCTGACGCTGCACAGTCGAGTCCCTTTTCGTCACCAGTCTGTCACTCACACGAAATCAGTAAATAATTTCTCTTGTCAGAACTTTCAGCTTGGCTTCCCCTGCCCTCCTAGACTCTGATAGTTGGGAACAAATAATGCTCTAACCACCTGTTTATTAATAAAACATTTGCCTCTCCTAACTCAAGCAGTAAGTAATTTGAAGTGACATTGCTGTTACGTTCACAGTTATTTTTCGGTACCGCTGAGAAATGCATATATTTATCTCTGTTTGGGGAAGCCCACATTTACACCCTCAGTTTTTCATTAAAGGCACACCGTCTCCTCTTTATAGTTTGCTTGCCTTGCTCTGCTGCCTGTTTGGGTTCGTGTAACGTCTATAGGTACCTGTCTCTAGGGAGACTAGAGGCAAGCCAAAGAGAGATACTGGGCATTTTGAAAGCCTGCCAAAGGCACTGTGCCATCTTTCACTCCCTGTTTAAACAGGATTCTTTAACCGCATAAAGATGCCAAAACCTAGTCAAGGTATTATTTTGTTATGTACCCTGATGATCCATGATCTAATTTCACACTTTGTCTAAAAATTGGTTTAGTACCGATCGCAGTTTCTTGTACCACTACCCTGGGAGCTTACTGGCTCCAAGCCCATCCTCAAGTCTCAGCATTCAGATTGGTCTTCGCAATGTGTCAGCTAGCCCACCTTTGTTCAGTCTTCTCCTCCAGGGTTCCCACTCTGCCCCCCTGTCCAGTGAAGCTTAATACCAGAAACAATTATTTTTCACCAAATTGTCAGACTTCAATTTTCCCCCTCTCATGCTAGATAACACCAAGTGTTTAATTCAGAGAAGCATTCCTGCAGTATTCCCACTGACTCCAATTAATGTGCATCCGTAAGGGGCTTATTTTCTGGCATCCTGACTAATTGCATATACCCAGTCTCCAGTCGAACCAGGTTTAAAAAAAAAAAAAAACTTATAAGGAAAACTTCATCAATTCTTTCTTTTGAATTTTTTAGCTTACTTGAAGTTTCTGAATATTCTTTTCCCAGAAGGATTCCAGACCAAAGGGATCACCCTTAAAGCAGAGATCAGTTGCATTCATAATATTCCCAATAATACATGCGTTAGCAATGCTGTCAACTAATTAGCCAAGGTTGTGCAGCAAAAGCACATCATATTGCTTCAACTGCACACCGAGTAAGCATCTCTGCTCCTCTGGGAAAACTGATTAACATTTATCCTCCAATTTAAGAGCCTAGAATGATGTTACAAAAAATTACCCCTTGAATCAATCATTATTAGTCCATTTGTGTGCAGGGAAACGACCCCTCCAAATTGTGGTATATTAGTATATTTATTCATTTGCTCAAAAATATTTATTGAGTGTTCACCATTTGTCAGGAGTAGGTTAGATGCTGGGAATGTCACAAAATTTATGAAGCAAGGCTAGTCTGGAACAATAGGTTTATGGAAATAGAATCAAAAGGAGGGGTGGTAGGCAGAATAATGTCCCCCAGATGTTTATGTCCTAATCTCAGGAACTTGTTAATATGATATGTTACATGGCAAAGTGACTTGCAGATGTGGTTAAGACGCTTGAGATGCAGAGATTCTCCTAGGCCCAATCCTCTTAGATTGGGTCCCTAAAATCTGAGAACCTTTCCCAGCTGTGGAGAGAACGAGACGTGATAATGGAAGCAGAGTCAGTGAGATTCCATGTTGCTAGCTCTGAAGATGGAATAAGAGGGCCACAAGTCAAGGAATGCAGGTGGGCTCTAGAAGCTGGAAAAGGCAAGGAAACCAATTCACCCAAAGAGCATCCAGAAAGAAAAGAAGCTCTATGGGTACCTTGATTTTAGCCCAGTGAGGACCATGTTGCATTTCTGACCTATAGTACTATAAGGTAGTAAATTTTGTTCTTTTAAGCCACTAAGTTTGTGTAACTGGTTATAGCAGCTCTAGAAACTAATACAGGAATTTGTGTTCAAATACAACTGTGCCACTCATTAGCCATGTGATTTGAGCCCATTGCTTAACCTTCTCAGTGTCTCAGTTTCTTTATCTGTAAACTGAAGGTAATAATACCTACTTTACAGGTTAGTGTTGGGAAAAACTGTAAGACAAAGCTGGTGAAGCCTCTGGCATTATGCCAGAAGGCAATAGGTATTCAGTGAATAGTTGCGGAACATACTGTTGACACAAAACTCTGAAAGTCATCTCTACCAAACTATCCAAGGGTTAACATCACATCCTGCTAAGTAGACTAAGAACCCACCAGGTCCAAGGAAGCAGCAGAGATGTGGAGATACTACACAGATGGGAGAAGAGGACCCAACCATGAGTACAATATTTCAACATCCTGCCTGATTAAATCCTGTTGTAGCTTTCCTCATTTTACAGAAGGTCCTGGGGTGTTCTGTTGCTTGTGCCAGGAACACTACTATGAATCAGAGCTTACAGTTCATGTTCAGCTGCCTCCCTGAGCACTTAAAGTGTGTGTCTAGCTACATTATGGTTGATGGTTTCTCTCCATTCACATTAATTCTGACCAACCACAGAGAGGCAATTGAGGAAGCATCCCAAACAGAGAATCCCATAGTAAAGAAAGAGCTCTGGATCTCTCAATAACGAGTGAGGATCTCCCAACATCGGTGATCTGCTCACATAGCTAGAGAGAGATCTGGTGACATCAAAGTTTCCGCATGCCTCTCGACTATAGGCTTCCAAACGAGAGAGCTTTTGAGCAGGCAGAGATCTTAAAGGTCACTGGGCTTAACCTCCCATGAAAAAGGAGGGAAGTTCATTGCTGATCAGAGGAGACTGCTGAGTCTCTAAAGGGGGCAAGAGGGTGGTAAAGTTTATCAGGGCCTTCTCTATGTGTAATTTGAAGATTGATAGCTTAAACCTCAGAAAGTTCATAACTTCTTGAGTTGTTCCGAATGGTATTACTTATAAAGAATAAGAAGTAGGACATTTAAACAGAAGAAACATTCGAGATCACGCAGTGATCCCTGGTGATCCCTGAATGTTTAAGAGGATCAGACAAGATGACATTTAAGATAACTTCCAAAGCTAAAATGTTATGGTATCCTTAATATTCTTCAGCCTTTTGAGGTTCTGTACCTAGAAGAGAGCCAATAAAATCAGAGGTTTAACCTAGTGAGGTATTTTCTTAAGGAACAATGTGGAACTTTAGGTAGTCTTTGTAATTGTCTGTTGGTTTAATGTTAAATCCTAGAAGTAAAAGGTGGCTAACCTCCCAATGCTTTAATGCATACAAGAATGCTAACACAAATGTTTATTTCAAGCTCTGTTGGAAAGAAAGGAAAATAATCCATATAAAGCAGTGCATCCTTGCTGGAGAAGTACCATCACAGAGACAAGAAGATAAGCTGATTAAAGGATAATGAACAATTTTTGCTTTTTTAAAGTGATAGTAATTATGCAGCTCAAATGCTTCAAGTGTGTACCTTCTCTTTAGATCAAATGTCTTTACAAACTGTATTCTATGACCTTCACCAAAGAGCTGCTCTGAAATCTCCTCCCCCAACATGGCCACATGCTCCTCGTGTAGACATAAAAATCCTGTCATTCCATTCCTTCAGTCTCTTCTTCCCACTCCAACCTGGTTTTTTTTTCAATTTCCCAATCTGGAAAATATTTATTTTTCCTAGTGGCAAGGATTACAAATCTTTACGATCTTGCTTAAAATACTCCACTTCCAAGATTAACATACAATATATTAACTATATTTTTATAACTGAATCTGAATAATTTAATTTGTTCTGAATTCTTACTATAAATGTTAAAATGTTAATTTAAAACAGCTTATGAATAAATTCTATTTAGTCAATGTATAATTTAAGTTCCAAAAATAAGAGCTTCCACTGCCTTCCTTGCTGGTAATTAGACCCTTGTATATTCACAGTTTTGTCAGTGATTTCCAGGGCACCATCTCCAGAAAAATGTCTCTGTGTTCTCTCAACCCAGTTCTTCCCCTCCTGATGGGCCACCATTGATTGCTTTTGCTGCCAGCAACCTCTGAGAGCTCACTGCTTTAATGTACACAGCTATCCTTGCTGGTTACCATAGCTGCGATCACCACTCTAGACTCAGGAGAGCCAATATAGCTATTACTTTCTTATATTGTTCCAAGTATAGAACATGCCCTTCTTTTCAATATCTCACAAAATAAGAAAGATCATTCCATTACTCTTGATGAAGGTTAATAGATGGTCCAGGGATGATAGAAGGGCAACAAGCAAGGCACAGAATGATTTACAATAAACTGTAGGAGCCCAGACAACTCCCAATGTTCTTTAAGGGCCATCTCCCTGAGCCATCTTGGCTGCTTCCCTGGAACCAAGCGCAGTTTCCCATCCCCATTGCCAGAAAGGCTCAGGTCATCTCTATGGCTCTGTACCTACACCAAACTGTCTCTCAGACCCAGGGAAATGAAAAAAGCTTTTCTCTCATTTCATCACAAAACCTGTCTTTTATGTACTTATTTCCCACACTAAAATTCACTTCCTTCTGGAATGATTTACACAGTTTGGTCCCTTGGAACCCCAAAGACAGTCACACAATAATCTCAAATCTGTACATTTACCAAGGTATTTGATATTATGCTCTAAATAACAAAGCCTAATTGGAGCCAGGCAGGGAGGTGCCCTAATATCAATCCAGGTTTTTTCATTTTCTCCTCATCACTGATCCAAAAACTTTGGGCCTCTGATGTCATACATATCACATAGGGGCATCTTGATACATGAGTAAAATTCTAGATATGACATGAATTATCCCAAGTGTGTGACCAAAATCATGGTGGGCTTCACAGTTTGCAATCAATGAAAGTATTCCATTTAATAATATTAAGAGAAATGCCAAATGGTTTAAATTATTCTACTTATACAATTTCAGTCACATATAGGTTTTCATGCTAAAACTTTAAGGTAAAATTCAGATTCAGAAATTATATGGATTGTTAGACCAACACAAATGACCAAAGTACAAGATATACTTTTTTGGTCATAAGATTGAATATGTTGGCTTCTAAAATCCAGGAGATCTTTCAAGTCATTATTCAGTAGCATAGATCAGAGGCAGAAGGGAGAAGTGGAAAGGCAGTTAATATTTGATGGCAGTCAAGGGTGAACATTTTTACATAGGCTACCTCATTTAATCATGACAAACACCCTAAAAGGTAGGTGATGTTATTCCCATTTAATGAGTAATAAAGATGAGATTCATAAAGAATAGGCAACTTGAGTGATGGCGTGCAGCTACAAGTAGAAACGTTGGGATTTTTATTCAGTTTCTCTCTGCTACAGGGCCTGTGGTTTATCTTTAAAAACAGCTTAACAAAAACCTAGTAAGATGTGAACTTTGAATGAGATCTACAGCAGAGAGTAAAGAATTTAGACTTTTGCAAAACAAACCATTTTTGTTTTCCTTTGAGAAATGTCCATTGCCAAGTTAGCCAGAAAACTTTTGCTCCCAAGTCACTTGGTCAATATGGGATAGCCCGCTGGCTCCAACTACCTAAAGGGTGGTGTGGACTCTCTCCTCAAGACAAAATGAATTAATTACAAAAAAACAAAAAAAAAACCATTTAATTGTTTGATAAATCAACTCTGGTGAAAAGAGAATCTATTACCTCCAGGCTTCCTGAAGTTAAGTGACTAGTGTTTATAAAGAATTACAAATACGATACACTTGCTAAGAGCTCCTATGTTGGCTCATAAATCCTGCAAGGTACATTATCTACATGGGACATATGAGTGATATTTATGATTTGAATGTTACTAGTGAGGAATCTGTGGTCTAGAGGGGTTACAGAGCTTGCAAGCAATGGAGCCAAGAATCAAATCCAGGTTTATCTGATTCCACGCTCGGTGCACTTTCCACTGTTTCTTACAGTATCAGAAATTTCAGCACCATTTAAAACTTGATATGACTGTGAACAGGAGGTGTGTAAATGTGTATCTGAGAGAAGAATTTAGTTGTGCAGCTGCATGATCAGTGGGGCAGTGCTGAGTCAATGTACCATGAATAGATTTTTCCAGGAACATTTCAGGACACGATGGTTTGCTGGTGTGTCAGTTGACAGACCTTAGGGTCATTTTTCTTCCAGGAATGGAGGAAAATACCAAAATGGGTAGTATGCTAAGAAACCAGAGGCAAAAGAATTATATTAAAATGAAAAAAATTAAAATTAGTAACTCAAACTTCTGTGTTTTGATGCCCCTTTGCCAAGAGACTTATGGGGAAATATCCAAAGTATTATAACATGAAACCATAAATACTAAATTCAAAAAGAGCAAAATTCTCTATAACTTTTCAAAAGGTGAACAGACCTAAAACAACAGTAACAACACAAATAGATGTACTGTGTTATGAAAGTCATATTGAAAACCAACTGCATAGTTAAGAATTGCTTGATTTAACATTTTAAAATAAACAGACATTTTTCTTTTTTTGGGCATTGCTCCTCCAGATCTGACTTAGAGGCTTAAATAGATGGGTCCTTCAAATAACTTGTCAAAAGGAAGACCATTTTACAGTTGACTTAGAAACTGATTTAGATGTTTTAAAATGTCTTTAGTTATATCCTTGATCTAGTGGTTAAAGATAGAATAGAGTATAAAAAGGAAGGAGAAATAAAGCAAAGTCTGTATGTGTATCCAATGCTTAACATTAAAGATAAATCAAAAGAAGAAATAAATATATATAATGAAGAAAAGAATTAAAGGGAAACAGCAAGTGGGGATAAGGGAAGGATTATTTGATTCATACAGATTGGCAGTTTAAAAAGTTTAATACAACATTTCTCTTTTCCCTTTTATTTTTTTCCTTAACCTTTCACCATGAACAAAATAAAATCAATGTTCCTGTTATAGGTGACAACACAGGCTGGCCATTTCCTGCTTGATCCTCAATTGTGCATGTGAAAATCTCTGTCACTTTGTGAAGATGATTGTGTAATCTGGGAATAACAGAGAAAGAATCTGAATTTGGAAACAAAATTCTCATCAACTATGAAAAAAATTGTCAGTCAGTCACAAACGTGTTTGACCTCTGACTATGTGCTGTAGACCCACATCTCTGAACTAATAATGAATTCTCTACCTTGCAACTCAAGGCTCCCATATAACAAAGTGGCATATGCAGTGAATTTTAATAATGCTTATGTATATTCTTATCATCAAAAATAGTACTCAGAGGCTTCCCTGGTGGCACAGTGGTTAAGAATCTGCCTGCCAATGCAGAGGACACGGGTTCAAGCCCTGGTCCAGGAAGATCCCACATGCCACGGAGCAACGAAGCCCGTGCACCACAACTACTGAGCCTGTGCTCTAGAGCCCGCAAGCCACAACTACTGAGCCCACGTGCCACAACTACTGAAGCCCACGCACCTAGAGCCCGTGCTCCACAACAAGAGAAGCCACCGCAATGAGAAGCCCGTGCACCGCAACGAAGAGTAGCCCCCACTCACCCCAACTAGAGAAAGCCTGCATGCAGCAACGAAGATCCAATGCAGCCAAAAACAAAAAAATAAATAAATTTATATAAAAAAATAGTACTCAGTTGAGAAATGCAAATAAAAACTACAATGAGGTGCCACCTCACACCAGTCAGAATGGCCATCATTAAAAAATCAATAATAAATGCTGGAGAGGGTGAGGAGAAAAGGGAACCCTCCTACACTGTTGGTGGGAATGTAAATTGATACGGCCACTATGGAGAACAGTATGGAGGTTCCTTAAGAAACTAAAAATAGAGCTACCATATGATCCAGCAATCCAACTCCTGGGCGCATACCCAGAGAAAACCATAATTCAAAAAGATAAATGCACCCCAATATTCATTGCAGCACTATTCACAATAGCCAAGACATGGAAGCAACCTAAGTGTCCATCAACAGATGAATAGATAAAGAAAATATGATACACACACACACACACACACACACACACACACAATGGAATACTACTCAGCCATAAAAAAGAATGAAAAAATGCCATTTGCAGCAACATAGATGGACCTAGAGATTATCATACTAAGTGAAGTAAGTCAGAAAGAGAAAGACAAATACCATATGATATCACTTATGTGTGGGATCTAAAATATGACACAAATGAATTTATTTACAAAACAGAAATAGACTGAAAGACATAGAGAAGAGACTTGTGATTACCAAGGGGGTGGGGGGATGAGAGAAAGATGGAGTGGGAGTTTGGGATTAGCAGATGCAAACTATTATATATAGAATGGATATAAAAACAAGGTCCTACTATATAGTACAGGGAACTATATTCAATATCCTGTGACAAACCATAATAGAAAATAATATGAAAAAGAATATATATATATATATATATAAAACTGAATGACTTGCCTGTACAGCAGAAGTTAACACAACATTGTACATCAACTATACCTCAATAAAACGAATTTTAAAAATAGTACTCATTTGAAAGATTCCTCATTCCTGCTATGTTGGATAAACAGGTACCAGACTTAGACTTATCTCCCTGCCCTAAACAAACAAAAACAGGACAAAATATATAAGGCTACTACTTCCAGGCATTGGATAGTGGGCAACAGAGTAATGCAATTCTTTTTTTTTTTTTTTTTTTGCACCGTCGGGTCTTAGTCGCAACAGGTGGGCTCCCCAATTGCGGCACACAGGCTTCTCTCTAGTTGTGGCGTGCAGGCTCCAGGGCATGTAGGCTCTGTAGTTGTGGCGCCTGGGTTCCAGAGCACATGAGCTCTGTAGTTTGTGGCAAGCAGGTTGAGGCGTGAGCTCAGTAGTTGTGACGCATCAGCTTAGTTGCCCCATGGCATGTGGGATCTTAGTTCCCCAACCAGGGGTCGAACCCACGTCCCCTGCATTGGAAGGCGGACTCATCACCACTGGGCCACCAGGGCAGTCCCAGTACTACAATTCTTGAGAGAGGGGAAACAAAACAGGTAAGCCCCGTGATTTATACTGTTTTCTGCCTGGATATATGTATATATAATTTTCCAACCACTGCACAGAGCATTAGAACCCAGGCACAGCTCAGCGGTCCCACTGAGCTGAGGAGGAAAAGGTCCAAGTGCACGGCTCCAGAAGCACCTGGAAGTGTAGCACAGAACAGCAGAGAGGAAGAGGCAACAGAATACCATAGGTGAGAGTCTGAAGGAGGGGGTTTTCTTCAGATCCCTGGACAAGTCCTAGCCTGTGCATATTCAGTGTGAGATTCTATAACATCTATCAGAGTGACTGCTACTGCTACAAGGTTGATAGTGGTATTTTTTAAAGAATAATATGAAATACTGGCCCACTGAGAGTGAAAAGCATTGTTAATATCCTAAGCACACAGCTGAAACCTCAGAATGGCCACGCCTCAGGAGTTTCTTAAGAACCATGTCTTAGTTTACAGCTACTCTAGACATGTCCTTACAAACACTAAACAGAGCTTCAGTAAGATGAAGGAAACCTTCCAGTGATCAATTGCCTGTCAGAAAAAAACTCAATGTTCTTTTAAGGAAGACAATACAGCCCAAACTCTACAATATATACTCCACAATGTCCAGCTTGCAATAAAATAAAAAATTTCTATGCATTCAAAGATGCAGGAAAAATAGTACCCATGATCAAGAAAAATATAAATCAAAGGGTAATGATCCAACATTAAAACTGGCAGACAATGACTTTAAAGCAGCTGTTAAACAGGTTGAAGGATTTAAACAAAAATAGGTCTTAATAAGTGACGTGATGGAAAATCTCCGCCAAGAAATGGAAATTATCTTTTTAAGGTGAATAGAAAAACTAACTCTGAAAATTATAACCTCTGAAATTTTTAAATAGTCACTATTTGACATTAATAAAAGATTGGAAATAGCATTAGGAAAAGTCAATAAACTTTAAGACATCCATGGAAATTAACCTCTCTGAAAAGCAGAGAAATAGGGTAGAAAAAAAAAATAGATTCTCATTGGCCTGTGGGAAGACATTAAGAAATTTAATATATGTGTACATAGAGTCCCATAATAAGAGGAGAGAGAAAATGGAGCAGGGAAAATATGTAAAGGAGTTGTGACCAAATTTTTCCCAAATTTGGTGAAAAATATCAATGTACAGATATCAAAAGTTTACCTAACTTCCAGTAGAATAAATAAAAATGAAACCAAACCTATTCACATCACAGTCATACTTACTGCTGAAAAACAAAGATAAAGAGAAAAATCTTAGAAGACCCCAGAGGTAAATGGCACATTACATACAAAAGGAAAAAATAGTGACAATTCTTTCTTCATTAGAAACAATGGAAGTCAGAACACAGAGAAATGTCCAAATTTAAAGAACTGGAATTTGGGGAAGGGGAGAGGGAACAGAGGGGAAGATTTTCCACCCAGAATTATGTGTCTAGTGAACACATTCTACAAAGTGAGGACAAAACAAATTTATTTTTAGATGAATGAAAGCTGAAGAAAGTGTTGCCAACATATATATATCATAAGAAATGGTAAAGGAATATGTTTTCAAGCTGAAAGAAAATGATACAGGATGGGAACTGATTATATAAAGGAAAGAAGAGCTCAGGAAAAAGTAATATGTGCCTAAATGAAAAAGAATTGTATTTTTGGAGAGAGACCTTCAAGATGGCGGAGGGGTAAGATGTGGAGATCACCTTTCTCCCCACAAATACATCAGAAATACAACTACATGTGGAACAACTCCTACAGAACACCTACTGAACATGGGCAGAAGACCTCAGACTTCCCAAAAGGCAAGAAACTCCCCATGTACCTGTGTAGGGCAAAAGAAAAAAGAAAAAACAGAGACAAAAGAATAGGGATGGGACCTGCACCAGTGGGAGGGAGCTGAGAAGGAGGAAAAGTTTCCACACACTAGGAAGCCTCTTCACTGGTGGACATGGGGGGTGGTGGGGGAGAAGCTTCGGAGCCACGGAGGAGAGCACAGCAACAGGGGTGCAGAGGGCAAAGCGGAGAGATTCCTGCACAGAGGATCGACCAGCACTCACCAGCCCTAGAGACTTGTCTGCTCACCCGCCGGGGCGGTTGAGGGCTGGGAGCTGAGGCTTCGGCTTCGGAGGTCGGATCACAGAGAGAGGACCGGGGTTGGCTGCGTGAACACAGCCTGAAGGGGGCTAGTGCACCACAGCTAGCCAGGAGGGAGTCCAGGAAAAAGTCTGGAACTGCTTAAGAGGCAAGAGACCATTGTTTCAGGGTGTGCGAGGAGAGGGGATTCAGGGCACCGCCTAAACGAGCTCCAGAAACCGGCGCGAGCTACAGCTATCAGCGCGGACACTAGAGATGGTCATGGGATGCTAAGGCTGCAGCTGCAGCCACCAAGAACCCTGTGTGCAAGCACAGGTCACTATCCTCACCTCCCCTCCCTGGAGCCTGTGCAGCCCGCCACTGCCAGGGTCCCGTGATCCAGGGACAACTTCCCCGGTAGAACACACGGCGTGCCTCAGGCTGGTGCAAAGTCATGCCAGCCTCTGCCGCCACAGGCTAGCCCCGCATCCCGTACCTCTCCGTCCCCCCAGCCTGAGTGAGCCAGAGCCCCCTAATCAGCTGCTACTTTAACTCCATCCTGGCTGGGCAGGGAACAGACACCCTCAGGTGACCTACACACAGAGGCAGGGCCAAATCCAAAGCTGAACTCCAGGAGCTGTGCAAACAATGAAGAGAAAGGGAAATCTCTCCCAGCAGCCTCAGGAGCAGAAGATTAAATCTCCACAATCAACTTGATGTACCCTGCATCTCTGGAATACCTGAAAAGATAACAAATCATCCCAACACTGACGCCGTGGACTTTGGGAGCAACTGTAGACTTGGGGTGTGCTTTCTGCATCTAATTTGTTTCTGGTCTTATGTTTATCTTAGTTTAGTATTTAGAGTTTATAATCACTGATAGATTTGTTTATTGATTTGGTTGCTCTCTTCCGTTTTTTTTAATATATAGATATATATTTTATTTCCTTTTTCTCTTTTTGTGAGTGTGTATGTGTATGCTTCTTTGTGTGATTTTGTCTCTACAGCTTTGTTTTCACCATATGTCCTAGAGTTCTGTCTTTGTTTTTTTTTTTTTTAGTAGAGTTTTTAGCACTTGTTATCATTGGTGGATTTGTTTTTTGGTTTGGTTGTTCTCTTCGTTCTTTCTTTTTTCTTTATTACTTCTTAATTTTTTTTAATTTTTAATATTTTTTTTAATTTTTTTATTTTAGTAACTTTATTTTTTTCTTTCCTTCTTTCTTTTTTTCTCCCTTTTATTCTGGGCCATGTGGCTGACAGGGTCTTGGTGCTCTGGCCGGGTGTCAGCCCTGTGCTTCTGAGGTGGGAGAGCTGAGTTCAGGATATTTGTCCACCAGAGACTTCCCGGCTCCATGCAATATCAAATGGCAAAAGCTCTCCCAGAGATCTCCATCTCAACGCTAAGACCCAGCTCCACTCAACCATGAGCAAGATACAGTGCTGGACACCCTACGCCAAACAACTAGCAAGACAGGAACACAACCCCACCCATTAGCAGAGAGGCTGCCTAAAATCATAATAAGGTCACAGACACCCCAAAACACACCACGGGACGAGGTCCTGCCCACCAGAAAACAAGATCCAGCCTCATCCACCGAAACACAGGCACTAGTTCCCTCCACCAGGAAGCCTACACAACCCACTGAACCAACCTTAGCCACTGGGGGCAGACACCAAAAACAATGGGAACTACAAACCTGCAGTCTGTGAAAAGGAAACCCCAAACAGAGTAAGTTAAACAAAATGAGAAGACAGAGAAATACACAGCAGATGAAGGAGCAAGGACAAAACCCACCAGATCAAATAAATGAAGAGGAAATAGGCAGTCTACCTGAAAAAGAATTCAGAGTAATGATAGTAAAGATGATCCAAAATCTTGGAAATAGATTGGAGAAAATACAAGAAAAGTTTAACAAGGACCTAGAAAAACAAAAGAGCAAACAAACAATGATGAACAACACAATAAATGGAATTAAAAATTCTCTAGAAGGAATCAATAGCAGAATAACTGAGGCAGAAGAATGGATAAGTGACCTGGAAGATAAAATAGTGTAAATAACTACCAGAAAGCAAATAAAGTAAAAAGAATGAAAAGAATTGAGGACAGTCTGGGACGACATTAACTGCACCAACATTTGAATTATAGGGATCCCAGAAGAAGAAGAGAAAAAGAAAGAGACTGAGAAAATATATGAAGAGATTATAGTTCAAAACTTCCCTAATATGGGAAAGGAAATAGTTAATCAAGTCCAGGAAGCACAGAGAGTCCCCTACAGGAAAAATCCAAGGCGAAACATGCCAAGACACATATTAATCAAATGATCAAAAATTAAATACAAAGAAAAATATTAAAAGCAGCAAGGGAAAAACAAAAAATAACATACAAGGGAATCCCCATAAGGTTAACAGCTGATCTTTCAGCAGAAACTCTGCAAGCCAGAAGGAAGTGGCAGGACATATTTAAAGTGATGAAAGGGAAAACCCTACAACCAAGATTACTCTACCCAGCAAGGATCTCATTCAGATTTGACAGAAAAATTAAAAACTTCACAGACAAGCAAAGGCTAAGAGAATTCAACACCACCAAACCAGCTTTACAAGAAATGCTAAAGGAACTTCTCAAGGCAGGAAACACAAGAGAAGGAAAAGACCTACAATAACAAACCCAAAACAATTAAGAAAATGGTAATAGGAACATACATATCAGTAATAAACTTAAATGTAAATGGATTAAGTGCTCCACCTAAAAGACATAGACTGGTGGAATACATACAAAACAAGACCAATATATATGCTGTCTACAAGAGACCCACTTCAGACCTACAGACACATACAGACTGAAAGTGAGGGGATGGAAAAAGATATCCCATGCAAATGGAAATCAAAAGAAAGCTGAAGTAGCAATTCTCACATCAGACAAAATAAAAGACTATTACAAGAGACTAAGAAGGACACTACATAACGAGCAAGGGATCAATCCAAGAAGAAGATATAAAAATTGTAAATATTTATGCACCCAACATAGGAGCACCTCCATACATAAGACAAATGCTAACAACCATAAAAGGGGAAATCGACAGTAACACAATCATAGTAGGGGACTTTAACACCCTACTTTCACCAATGGACAGATCATCCAAAATGAAAATAAACAAGGAAACACAATCTTTAAATGATACATTAAAAAAGATGGACTTAATTGATATTTAAAGGATATTCCATCCAAAAACAACAGAATACACTTTCTTCTCAAGTGCTCATGGAACATTCTCCAGGATAGATCATATCTTGGGTCAAAAGTCAAGCCTTGGTAAATTTAAGAAAACTGAAATCATATCAAGTATATTTTCCAACCACAATGCTATAAGACTAGATATCAATTACAGAAAAATATCTGTAAAAAACACAAAGACATGGAGGCTAAACAATACAGTACTTAATAACCAAGAGATCACTGAAGAAATAAAGAGGAAATCAAAAAATACCTACAAACAAATGACAATGAAAACACGATGACCCAAAACCTATGGGATGCAACAAACGCAGTTCTAAGAAGGAAGTTTATAGCAATACAATCCTACCTCAGGAAACAAGAAACATCTCAAATAAACAACCTAACCTTACACCTAAAGCAATTAGAGAAGGAACAACAAAAAAACCCCAAAGTTAGCAGGAGGAAAGAAATCATAAAGATCAGATCAGAAATAAATGAAAAAGAAATGAAGGAAATGATAGCAAATATCAATAAAACTAAAAGCTGGTTCTTTGAGAAGATAAACAAAATTGATAAACCATTAGCCAGACTCATTAAGAAAAAAAGGGAGAAGACTCAGATCAACAGAATTAGAAATGAAAAAGAAATAACAATTGACACTGCAGAAATACAAAGGATCATGAGAGATTACTACAAGCAACTATATGCCAATAAAATGGACAACCTTGAAGAAATGAACAAATTCTTAGAAGAGCACAACCTTCTGAGACTGAACCAGGAAGAAATAGAAAATATAAACAAACCCATCACAACCACTGAAATTGAAACTATGATTAAAAATCTTCCAACAAAAAAAAGCCCAGGACCAGATGGCTTCACAGGTGAATTCTATCAAACATTTAGAGAAGAGCTAATAACACCTATCCTTCTCAAACTCTTCCAAAATATAGCAGAGGGAGGAACATTCCCAAACTCATTCTACGAGGCCACCATCACCCTGATACCAAAACCAGAAAAAGATGTCACAAAGAAAGAAAACTACAGGCCAATATCAGTGATGAACATAGATGCAAAAATCCTCAACAAAATACTAGCAAACAGAATCCAACAACACATTAAAAGGATCATACACCATGATCAAGTGGGGTTTATCCCAGGAATGCAAAGTTGCTTCAATATATGCAAATCAATCAATGTGATAAACCATATTAACAAATTGAAGGATAAAAACCGTATGATCATCTCAATAGATGCAGAAAAAGCTTCTGACAAAATGCAACACTGATTTATGATAAAAACCCTCCAGAAAGTAGGCATAGAGGGAATTACCTCAACATAATAAAGGCCATATATGACAAACCCACAGCCAACATTATACTCAATGGTGAAAAACTGAAAGTATTTCCTCTGAGAACAGGAAAAAGACAAGGATGTCCACTCTTGCCACTATTATTCAACATAGTTTTGGACGTCCTAGCCATGGCAATCAGTGAAAAAAAGAAATAGACGGAATCTAACTCGGAAAAGAAGTAAAACTGTCACTGTTTACAGATGACATGATACTGTAGGTAGAGAATCCTAAAGATGCTACCAGAAAACTACTAGAGCTAATCAATGAATTTGGTAAAGTAGCAGGATACAAAATTAATGCACAGAAATCTCTTGCATTCCTATACACTAAGGATGAAAAATCTGAAAGAGAAATTAAGGAAACACTCCCATTTACCATTGCAACAAAAAGAATAAAATACCTAGGAATAACCTACCTAAGGAGACAAAATACCTGTATGCAGAAAACTATGACACTGATGAACGAAATTAAAGATGATACAAACAGAGGGAGAGATATACCATGTTCTTAGATTGGAAATGTCAACATTGTGAAGATGACTATAATACCAAAAGTAATCTACAGATTCAGTGCAATCCCTATGAAAGTACCAATGGCATTTTTCACAGAACTAGAACAAAAAATTTCACAATTTGTGTGGAAACACAAAAGACCCCGAACAGTCAAAACAATCTTGAGAAAGAAAAATGGAGCTGGAGGAATCAGGCTCCCAGACTTCAGACTATACTACAAAGCTACAGTAATCAAGACAGTAATGTACTGGCACAAAAACAGAAATATAGATCAACGGAACAGGATAGAAAACTCAGAGATAAACCCATGCACATATGGTCACCTTATTTTTAATAAAGGAGGCAAGCATATACAGTGGAGACAAGACAGCCTCTTCAATAAGTGGTGCTGGGAAAACTGGACAACTGCATGTAAAAGAATGAAATTAGAACACTCCCTAACACCATACACAAAAATAAACTCAAAATGGATTAAAGTCCTAAATGTAAGGCCAGACACCATCAAACTCTTAGAGGAAAACATAGGCAGAACACTCTACGACATAAATCACAGCAAGATCCTTTTTTACCCACCTCCTAGAGAAATGGAAATAAAAACAAAAATAAACAAATGGGACCTACTGAAACTTAAAAGCTTTTACACAGCATAAAAAACCATACAACAAAAAGACAACCCTCAAAATGTGAGAAAATATTTGCAAATGAAGCAACTGACAAAGGATTCATCTCCAAAATTTACAAGCAGCTCATGCAGCTCAATATGAAAAAAACAAACAACCCAATCCAAAAATGGGCAGAAGACCTAAATAGACATTTCTCCAAAGAAGATATACAGATTGCCAACGAACACATGAAAGGATGCTCAACATCACTAATCATTAGAGGAAAGCAAATCAAAACTACAATGAGGTATCACCTCACACCAGTCAGAATGGCTATCATCAAAAAATCTACAAACAATAAATGCTGGAGAGGGTGTGGAGAAAAGGGAACCCTCTTGCACTGTTGGTGGGACTGTAAATTGATACAGCCACTATGGAGAACAGTATGGATTTTCCTTACAAAACTAAAAATAGAACTACCATAGGACCCAGCAATCCCACTACTGGGCATATACCCTGAGAAAATCATAATTCAAAAAGAGTCATGTACCAGAATGTTCATTGCAGCTCTATTTACAATAGCCAGGACATGGAATCAACCTAAGTGTCCATCAACAGATGAATGGATAAAGAAGATGTGGCATATATATACAATGGAATATTACTCAGCCATAAAAAGAAATGAAATTGATTTATTTGTAGTGAGTTAGTTGGACCTAGAGTCTGTCATACAGAGTGAAGTAAGTCAGAAAGAGAGAAACAAATACTGTATGCTAACACATACATATGGAATCTAAAAAAAAAAAAAAAAAAAAAAAAAGTTTCTGAACAACCTAGGGGCAGGACAGGAATAAAGACGCAGACGTAGAGAATGGGCTTGAGGACACAGGGAGGGGAAAGGGTAAGCTGGGACGAAGTGAGAGAGTGGCATGGACATATATACACTACCAAATGTAAAACTGATAGCTAGTGGGAAGCAGCCACATAGCACGGGCAGATCAGCTTGGTGATTTGTGACCACCTAGAGGGGTGGGATAGGTAGGATGGGAGGGAGATGCAAGAGGCAGTGGATATGGGGATATATGTATATGTATAGCTGATTCACTTTGTTATAAAGCAGAAACTAACACATCATTGTAAAGCAATTGTACTCCAATAAAGATGTATAAAAAAAATAGTATTTTTCTTATTTTCATTTCTTTAAAGGAAAAATGAAGGTATGAAGCAAAAATAATAGCATTGTAATATCCACCTATAATCTATAAATAATTACAATATATTTACTCCACAAAGAATGGAGCAAATGAAATTAAACTATTACAAGATTCACAACATTTATACATTTGTGAAATTTGATTTTTGAAGTGGCATGTAATATATTTCAATATAATTTCTAAGAAGACTGTAATAATTTAAGATTTCATATGGTAGTCTCTAGAGAAACTAATTAAAGTGAATTTAAAAACCTAGAAACAATCCAAATATCCTTTACTAGGTGAATAGATAAACTATATAATTGAATACTAGTTAGAAACTTTTTAAATAAATTTCTGATATACGAAACAACATGGATAAATTTCATAGACATTATTTTGACCCAAAGAAGCCAAACACAAATACTGTCAAGTCTATGGTGATAGAAATCAGATCAGTGTTTGCTTGGGGCAGAAGGTATATTTCAAATCCAAAGGGACACATGTGAATACTGTATGACATTGATAAGGGTTATGTTTTAATGGATTTATACATTTGTAAAAACTGGCTAAACTGTGTACCTAAAATCCCTGCACTTCATTATAGGTAAATTGTATTTCAATAGAATTGATTTTAAATATCTCCTTTTAAAAAAACTAAGAGAATCACAAAGGAAAAATTACTCATAATACTATCACCCACAGGTCATGTTTTAAACTTTGATGTATGTATATATTTTGTACTATTTCTTTCCACAGACTTTTCACACTATAAAAAACATTCCATGGCCTTCTTTTCATTATAAACTTTAATGTTGGCAAAACGGCTACATATCAATAAGTGTTCTGTTCCAGCATTTAAATAATGATTACATAATGTAAATGTAGCTAAATTAAAGGTTTACATAGATGTACAAAATTATTAAATATAGCAATAAATATCAAAAAGTCTTCTTTTATTTTCCATTGCAAATCTCTTTGTATTGTTGAGCTCTTATTCCCACTGAGGATTAAACATTAAATTTGCCAAGTGAAAGTATCCCTGTCTTCCTGTTTAAAACACTCAGTAAACGGTAATTCCTCCATCTCTCAGGGTTTCTCCCCACCTTTCTTGGATGCTCCTTCCCAAAATGATGTCTCAGTGAAATGATGGCCTTTTCACAGCATTATATGAGGGGCGTCTGGGCCTCGTGATATCATTTGGGTCCTTGCAGTATTCACTAAAGTACGGCTTAGCCTAACTAATCACTAGTTGCCCTTCACCAGTATCTCCTTGGTATGGCTGGTGCCATTTGGTCTTTTAGGAGTCATGCTATGACCCACTGATGGTGGCTATGGACCTTGCCCTTAGCTCCACTCTCAACCACATTGTTATGTTCTTCTAGTCACGAATCCCAAATTCTTCAATTCCGTTGGCCCTCTTAGCACTTCTGCATCTTGCTTAGAGAGCCTGGGAATTCTCAGCTGTTAATTCCACACTGGAGTGTTCAAGACTGAAATTTCCTCAGTCCTACATGCCTAGGTACCTCCCACAGCCACTGTTCATTTATCATTCTGATGGCTTGTTGAAAAAGGGCTGTGTTGAAATGGGAATGCTTCTGGGAAACTTGCATCCCCCCCGGACCATGCCTAGGGATTTAGGGTACCAGCCCTGATGTACCTTGAATTCTCCAAATCTCAAATCTTTTTTTTCTCCATGACGATTCAACTGTAAAAAGGAAGCCATGACATTTAGGTGTCCCTAATTTTTTTTTACCTTATCTTCTTCTCTCCCTTAGTTTTATTCTGCCCACTCACAATTTTACGAAGTAATTTTCCCTTTAATAAGTAATATTTATAACACATCCTCCTCTTGGCTATTCTTTGATTTTCTCCATAGTCAAGCCTCTAGGTATTGGCTTTTTTATATGTAAAATCCTATGTATCTGAGTTGAAAGTCTAACTACTAATTTTAAAATGGAATTGTTTGAAACTCAAAGCAATGATGTCTGATGTCTCTATTCTCTTTCCAAGAGCCATAAGCTCCAGCTGAAAGCCTAGTTGTAATGGAAGAAGGGCAGGGGCAGACACAAGAAGAAAAGAAATTGCATTTGGTCCCATGTCAAACAGCATCTAGTTTCAATAGCATTTCACTGCATGCATGTGCCAAAATGTGTTTAACCTATCTCCCGCTGCTGGACACTTAGGTTGCTACTGTTTTTTCATTACTTTTCTTAAGTTCATAAAGGGAATTTTAAGAAGACTAGAGAACAGGGCTTATTAAGGGGAGATACAAAGATTTGGGTAGAAGAAAAAGCCCAGGTCACTACTCAGCCCCCTTTCTCCTCCAAATGACTTGCTTTCCTTACTGTTGGAGCTTGATTTGCTACACAATCAAGAATTCACGGTAGAAATGTGTTCTTCCAGAGTCCATCATAACTGTCTTTAAGGAGTGCATCATTCCATGCGCCCGATGATGCATGTGCCTACTTCCTCAGATACAATGCCTGAAATACCTTGGCAGCTTTAGTCAGCAGTTTTCTACCTGGGGGTGGGGACGGGGTGAATAGATCTGCTATCCATGATAATTTACAATTTGTAATAAACTAAATGTCATGCATGGAACCAATAGGCATCTTTGACGGCATTTCAATCATTTACACTTCTTTTATTGAAAACCTAATTTCTATTGAACGCTCTCTTCCTCTCATCCCCACACCTAATCCATCACCAAGTCCTACCATCTCTGTTTTCAAATCTTGTCCACTGCTTTTCATATACGGTTCCATTATGCTAATGTCAGTCACATCCATTTCTTCCCTGAACTTTTGCAAAACCCAATGATAGCTTTTGTCTTACTCCCTACAACCCTTCACATAGCAGCCAATCATCTTTTAAAATGTAAAGTAGATGACACCCTTCTTATGCTTAAACCAGTTATACTCTGAATAAAATCCAAACAGCTTACCATTTGTAAGTCAATAGGTGGTCTGGCTCCTGACTATCTTACTTCAGCTCACCTTCTCTTTGCACATACTGTCCCTAAGCATAATAGAGTTCCTTTCTGTTCCTTGAACAAGTCAGGCTCTTTCCTGCTCTGAGACTTTATACTTAACTTTCCCCTCTGCCTAGAAACCTCTTTTCCACATTCTCAACATAGTAGATTCTTTTTTATCCTCAGGTCTCAAATCAAATATCACTTCCTCAGAGAGGCCTTTACTCACCAATCCAATCAAAGACCCTTCATGAAGTTCTCTATCTTCTCACCCTCACGTTGATCACCATCTGAAGTTATTTTGGTTGGTTTTATTGTTTATTTATTGTTTTACATCTGTTTCCAGCAGAGGTTTATATGGTCTCTAAGAAAATAAACTTTGACTTATTTACTCCTGCATCCCTAACAGCTATCTAGAATCTGACTTACAAAGATACTTAATAAATATGTAAATGAATTAATAAATAAATGAATATAGGAGTAACTTTGTTGTGAATCTCAAACTACCATGATTCTCACAGTAGATACCTTGACCAGTAGCATAGAGTTGCCTGGGAACATATTAGGAATATAATTCCTGTACCCTACCTCCCCAAGACCTACTAAATGAGTAATTCTGGTGTGGTCCAGCCATCTGTGTTTTAACAAGCCCTCCAGTCACAATTAACCTTGTTATCATCCCCATTTGATAGCTGAAGGAACTAAGAAAGGTTGAGTACTTTGTCCAAGTTAATAAGTGAGAGATCTACAGGTGCTGAGTCTGAAGTCCCAGACCTTAATCCCTGAACCATGCTTCCCATAAATCCCATGGGTCCAAGGAATTTAAATACCAATAGAATGAAGTTTTACCTTCAGGGTCAGTCCAGTGAGTCAAATATTTGAATCAATAATTGTATAATTGTGTGAAAAAGTGGCTAATATTTGAGTTATGTATAAAGCTCAAAGGGAACATGGAGTCATGATACCAATGCTCTGCCTGGAATGATGAGGGAAAGGTTCTAACGCAAGTTCCATTTCAGATGTGCCTTTCATAATAGGTGAGAATGAGCTAAAACAAAAAAGGAGTAGCATGGATGAATCCAGCTTCCTGGAAGTGGGGTTTGGGGGTGAATGGGTGAGGATGACAGGATACATTTGAAAGACTACAGAAGTAGCCGGGCCCTGAATGGTCCAATCTGCATTCGTCAGCAAGGACTGCCATACAAAATACCCTAGACTGGGTGGCTAAAACAACAGAAATTTATTTTCTCACAGTTCTGGAAGCTGGAAGTCCAAGACTAGGGTACCAGCATGGTCAGGTTCTGTCTGGTGAGGGCTCTCTTCCTGGTTTGCCAACGTCCACCTTCTCATGTTGTGCCGATATAGCCTTTCCTCAGTGCATGAGCATGCAGAGAGAGAGTGCTCTGGTGTCTTTCCCTTCTTATAAGTACAACAATTCTGTCAGAATAAGGTCCCACTCATTGAGGTACAGGACTTCAACATATGAATGTACGGGGGACACAATTAGGTCCATAACATTCTGCCCCTGACTGGCCCCCCAGGAATTTATGTCCCTATTGCATGCAAAATTCATTCATTCCATCCCTACTACCCATAAAGTTTTAACTCATTTCAGCATCAACTGTAAAGTCTAAAGTCCAAAGTCTTATCTAAATATGATCTAACTCAGGTATGGGTGAGACTGAAGGTACAATTCATCCTCAGGTATAGTTCTTCTCCATCTGTGAACCTGTGAAACCAGACAAGTTCTGTGCTTTCAAAACACAATGATGGGACAGGCATAGAATAGACATTCCCATTCTAAAAGGGAGAAAGAAGAAAGAAGAAAGGGGTGACAGGCTCCAAGCAAACCCAAAACCTAGCAAGGCAAATCCCACTAGATCGTATGGTTTGAGAATAATCCTCTTTGGCTCAGTGTTCCTCCTTCCAGGCTCACTGGGATGGCAGCATCACCCCCTGCAGCTCTCTGTGGTGGCTTTGCCCTCTGAAATTAAGATGAAAACACCCTTGCCACATGGGTCTGTGGTGGAAGTGGCAGCCCTGATGATCTCTGAATTAACTTTAGGGTCCTTCCTCCCTCTCCTTGGGGAATAGTCCGTGTTCACAGTGGAATAGGCATATGGCCTGGTCCTGTACAATCCAAGAAGTCTGACAGCTTTCCTTCATTTTGTCCCACTTTCTCTGTAACATTTAGCCCACACCGGCAGTTTCTCTGCTGGTATCAACCCATTTTTATCCCTGACTTCTGCTGAGAGGGCTGACTAACATTACGGGTAACCTCTTCATGGAGTAATTATCTAGCTACATCATTGATGTTCTCTCCAGAACAAGCTTCTTCATTTTTTCACAATCTGGATAAGCTGATAGTTTTGCAGATCTTTCCATTTTGGTTTTGTTTTGCTTAACAATTCTTTCTTCAATTCATCTCTCTCCTCTCACATTTTACTAAAGCAGTCAGGAGGAACCAAACTGCCCCTTCAACACTCTGCTTAGAAATTTCTTCAGCTAAATATTCGATTTCATGGCTTGCAAGTTCTACCTTCCACAGAATACTAGAACACAATTCAACCAAGTTCTTTGCCACTTTGTAACAAGAATCACCTTTCCTCCAGTTTCTAATAACCTGCTCCTCATTTCTGTCTGAGGTCTCTCCAGCATGGCCTTTAACATCCACATTTATACCAACATTCTGTTCATGGCAATCTAGGCTTTTTCTTGCATACACTTCAGAACTCCTCCAGACTCTGCCCATCATCCAGCCACAAAGCCCTTTCTACATTTGTAGTTACAGCAGCACCCCACTTCTTGATACCAGAATCTGTATTAGTCTGCTAGGGCTGTCACAACGAAATATACCACAGACTGGGTGGCTTAAATAACTGAAATTTATTTCTTATTTCTTATATCAAAGTGTGGGTAAAGTAGGTTTCATTTGGAGCCAGCTCTGGTGTCTCTTCTTATAATCAGCCTTAACAGGTGAGAGTCCAACCCTTATGACCTCATTTGATTTTAATTACCTCCTAAAGATCCTATATCCAAATGCAGTCACACCGGGGGTTAGGACTCCGATATATGAATTCTGGGGTGCGGGGGACACAATTCGGTCCATAGCACCTTGCTACAGAGTTTGCCTTTTACCCTAAGGAATATAAGGAATTGTTGAAATTTTTTAATAAAAGCATATGACCAACAATTCTCTTTGTATTCTTTCCCACCAAGGGCATAACATTTACATATTTTAAAGAGGGGTGCAGAATAATTTTTTAAAAATGATAAGTCAGCAATGCAACCAAAGGCACTTTTATCCAACCAGAGTGTGAAGTAAAGTTTGCTCAGTGGCACCTGTCAGTGGTACCTTCAGTCACTGGATTCTGCTTTGGCTCCTCTATTAATTTTTTATTGTGCCCCGCTCCTAATTGGCATCTGTATGGTATTTGAGCCTTAAGCTTGAATTAAATATCATTTCACACACACGCATGCGTGCACACACGCGCACACACACACACACACACACAAAAACCCTGACAACGGATAATAAAGGGAAAGGAACCATTCTAAATTACCTGGCACTTGTGCAGTAAGGCAGACAGTGGGGATTGACTTTTCCAAGTGAGTTGGGAACAAGATTCAGAATTTTTGCCTTATACCATGGAATGATATTTTGAAATATGCTTGCATAAAGAATTACATGTCATTTGCAAATAATATGACAGATACTTAAGTTTGTATGGATAGCAAAACCTTTAAGTGCTTATTCCTAGTTTTTAATATTCAGTCTATGTAAGAAGCATCTCATTATCATATGTTTTATGCTCTCCAAATTAAAGAAATAGACTACTATATATAGGATGGATAAACAACAAGGTCCTAATGTATAGCACAGGGAACTGTATTCAATATCCTGTGATAAATCGTAATGGAAAATAATATGAAAAGAACATATATATAGGAGGAGCTTCAAGATGGCGGAAGAGTAAGACGGGGAGATCACCTTCCTCCCCACAAATACATCAGAAATACATCTACATGTGGAACAACTACGGAACACCTACTGAACGCTGGCAGAAGACCTCAGACCTCCCCAAAGGCAAGAAAATCCCCACGTACCTGGGTAGGGCAAAACAAAAAAGAAAAAACAGAGACAAAGAATAGGGACGGGACCTGCACCAGTGGAAGGGAGCTGTGAAGGAGGAAAGGTTTCCACACACTAGAAGCCCCTTCGCAGGTGGAGACTGCGGGTGGCGGAGGGGGGAAGCTTCAGAGCCACGGAGGAGAGCGCAGCAACAGGGGTGCGGAGGGCAAGCAGAGAGATTCCCGCACAGAGGATCGGTGCTGACCAGCACTCACCAGCCCGAGAGGCTTGTCTGCTCACCCGCTGGGGCGGGCGGGGCCTGGGAGCTGAGGCTCGGGCTTTGGTCGGATCGCAGGGAGAGGACTGGGGTTGGCGGCGTGAACACAGCCTGAAGGGGGCTAGTGCGCCACGGCGAGAGCGGGAGGGAGTCAGGGGGAAAGTCTGGACCTGCCGAAGAGGCAAGACACTTTTTCTTACCTCTTTGTTTCCTGGGGCGCGAGGAGAGGGGATTAAGAGCGCCGCTTAAAGGAGCTCCAGAGACGGGCGCGAGCCGCGGCTATCAGCGCGGACCCCAGAGACGGGCATGAGATGCTAAGGCTGCTGCTGCCACCACCAAGAAGCCTGTGTGCAAGCACAGGTCACTCTCCACACCTCCCCTCCCGGGAGCCTGTGCAGCCCGCCACTGCCAGGGTCCCGTGATCCAGGGACAACTTACCCGGAAGAACGCACGGCGCACCTCAGGCTGCTGCAAAGTCACGCCGGCTTCTGCCGCCGCAGGCTCGCCCCGCATCCGTACCCCTCCCTCCCCCCGGCCTGACTGAGCCAGAGCCACTGAATCAGCTGCTCCTTTAACCCCGTCCTGTGTGAGCGAAGAAAACACGCCCTCAGGCGACCTACATGCAGAGGCGAGTCCAAATCCAAAGCTGAACCCCGGGAGCTGTGCGAACAAAGAAGAGAAAGGGAAATCTCTCCCAGCAGCCTCAGAAGCAGTGGATTAAAGCTCCACAAACAACTTGATGTGCCAGCATCTGTTGAATACCTGAATAGGCAACGAATCATCCCAAATTCAGGAGGTGGACTTTGGGAGCAACGAAATATATTTCTTTCCCCTTTTTCTCTTTTTGTGAGTGTCTATGTATATGCTTCTGTGTGTGAATTTGTCTGTATAGCTTTGTTTTACCATTTGTCCTAGGGTTCTGTCTGTCCGTTTTTTGGTTGGTTTTTTTTTATTATTACTTAAAAAAATTTTTTTCTTAATAATTAGTTTTTATTTTAATAACTTTATTTTATTTTATTTTACTTCATTTTATTTTATTTTATTTTGTCTTCTTTCTTTCTTTCTTTCTTTTTTCTCCCTTTTATTCTGAGCCGTGTGGAGGACAGGTTCTTGGTGCTCCAGCCAGGGGTCAGGGCTGTGCCTCTGAGGTGGGAGAGCCAAGTTCAGGACACTGGTCCACAAGAGACCTCCCAGCTCCACGTAATATCAAACAGCGAAAATCTCCCAGAGATCTGCATCTCAACGTCAAGACCCAGCTTCACTCAATGACCAGCAAGCTACAGTGCAGGACACCATATGCCAAACAACTAGCAAGATGGGAACACAACCCCATCCATTACAACAGAGGCTGCCTAAAATCATAATAAGGCCACAGACACCCCAAAACACACCACCAGACGTGGACCTGCCCACCAGAAAGACAAGATCCAGCCTCATCCACCAGAACACAGGCACTAGTCCCCTCCACCAGGAAGTCTACACAAGCCACTGAACCAACCTCTAGCCACTGGGGACAGATACCAAAATCAATGGGAACTATGAACCTGCAGCCTGCGAAAAGGAGATGCAAGCACAGTAAGTTAAGCAAAATGAGAAGAAAGAGAAACACATAGCAGATGAAGCAGCAAGGCAAAAACCCACCAGACCAAACAAATGAAGAGAAAATAGGCAGCCTACCTGAAAAAGAATTCAGAATAATGATAGTAAAGATGATCCAAAATCTTGGAAATAGATTGGAGAAAATACAAGAAACGTTTAACAAGGACCTAGAGAACTAAAGAGCAAACAAACAGAGATGAACAACACAATAAATGAAATTAAAAATTCTCTAGAAGGAATCAATAGCAGAATAACTGAGGCAGAAGAATGGATAAGTGACCTGGAAGATAAAATAGTGGAAATAACTACTGCAGAGCAGAATAAAGAAAAAAGAATGAAAAGAATTGAGGACAGTCTCAGAAACCTCTGGGACAACATTAAATGCACCAACATTCGAATTATAGGGGTCCCAGAAGAAGAAGAGAAAAAGAAAGAGACTGAGAAAATATTTGAAGAGATTATAGTTGAAAACTTCCCTAATATGGGAAAGCAAATAGTTAATCAAGTCCAGGAAGCACAGAGAGTCCCATACAGGATAAATCTAAGGAGAAACACGCCAAGACACATATTAATCAAACTATCAAAAATTAAATACAAAGAAAACATATTAAAAGCAGCGAGGGAAAAACCAAAAATAACACACAAGAGAATCCCCATAAGGTTAACAGCTGATCTTTCAGCAGAAACTCTGCAAGCCAGAAGGGAGTGGGAGCACATATTTAAAGTGATGAAAGAGAAAAACCTACAACCAAGATTACTCTACCCAGTCAGGATCTCATTCAGATTTGATGCAGAAATTAAAAGCTTTACAGAAAAACAAAAGCTAAGAGAATTCAGCCCGACCAAACCAGCTTTACAACAAATGTTAAAGGAACTTCTCTAGGCAGGAAACACAAGAGAAGGAAAAGACCTACAATAATAAACCCAAAACAATTAAGAAAATGGTAATAGGAATATACATATCAATAATTATCTTAAATGTAAATGGATTAAATGCTCCAACCAAATGACATAGACTGGCTGAATGGATACAAAAACAAGACCCATATATATGCTGTCTATAAGAGACCCACTTCAGACCGAGGGACACATACAGACTGAAAGTGAGGGGATGGAAAAAGATATTCCATGCAAATGGAAATCAAAAGAAAGCTGGAGTACCAATTCTCATACCAGACAAAATAGACTTTATAACAAAGACTATTACAAGAGACAAAGAAGGACACTACATATTGATCAAGGGATCAATCCAAGAGGAAGATATAACAATTGTAAATATTTATGCACCCAACATAAGAGCACCTCAATACATAAGGCAAATACTAACATCCATAAAAGGGGAAATTGACAGTAACACAATCATAGTAGGGGACTTTAACACCCTACTTTCAAAAATGGAGAGATCATCCAAAATGAAAATAAATAAGGAAACACAAGCTTTAAATGACACATTAAACAAGATGGACTTAATTGAAATTTAAAGGACATTCCATCCAAAAACAACAGAATACACATTCTTCTCAAGTGCTCATGGAACATTCTCCAGGATAGATCATATCTTGGGTCACAAATCAAGCCTTGGTAAATTTAAGAAAATTGAATCATATCAAGTATCTTTTCTGACCACAACGCTATGATACTAGATATCATTTAGAGGAAAAAATCTATAAGAAATACAAACACATGGAGGCTAAACAACACACTACTTAATAACCAAGAGATCACTGAAGAAATCAAAGAGTTAATCAAAAAATGCCTAGAAACAAATGACAATGAAGACACAACGACCAAAAACCTATGGGATGCAGCAAAAGCAGTTCTAAGAGGGAAGTTTATAGCTATACAAGCCTACCTTAAGAAACAAGAAACATCTCAAATAAACAACCTAACCTTACACCTAAAGCAATTAGAGAAAGAAGAACAAAAAAAACCCCAAAGTTAGCAGAAGGAAAGAAATCAGAAAGATCAAATCAAAAATAAATGAAAAAGAAATGAAGGAAACGATAGCAAAGATCAGTAAAACTAAAAGCTAGTTCTTTGAGAAGATAAACAAAATTGATAAACCATTAGCGAGACTTATCAAGAAAAAAAGTGAGAAGACTCAGATCAATAGAATTTGAAATGAAAAAGGAGAAGTAACAATTGACATTGCAGAAATACAAAGGATCATGAGAGATTACTACAAGCAACTATATGCCAATAAAATGGACAACCTGGAAGAAATGGACAAATTCTTAGAAATGCACAACCTTCTGAGACTGAACCAGGAAGAAATAGAAAATATGAACAGACCAATCACAAGCACTGAAATTGAAACTGTGATTAAAAATCTTCCAACAAACAAAAGCCCAGGACCTGATGGCTTCACAGGCAAATTCTATCAAACATTTAAAGAAGAGCTAACACCTATCCTTCTCAAACTCTTCCAAAATATAGCAGAGGGAGGAACACTCCCAAACTCATTCTATGAGGCCACCATCACTCTGATACCAAAACCAGACAAAGATGTCACAAAGAAAGAAAACTACAGGCCCATATCACTGATGAACATAGATGCAAAGATCCTCAACAAAATATTAGCAAACAGAATCCAACAGCACATTAAAAGGATCATACATTATGATCAAGTGGGGTGTATCCCAGGAATGCAAGGATTCTTCAATATACGCAAATCAATCCACGTGATACACCATATTAACAAATTGAAGGAGAAAAACCATATGATCATCTCAATAGATGCAGAGAAAGCTTTCGACAAAATTCAACACCCATTTATGATAAAAACCCACCAGAAAGTAGGCATAGAGGGAACTTTCCTCAACATAATGAAGGCCATATATGACAAACCCAAAGCCAACATCATCCTCAATGGTGAAAAACTGAAACCATTTCCACTAAGATCAGGAACAAGACAACGTTGCCCACTCTCACCACTATTATTCAACATAGTTTTGGAAGTTTTAGCCACAGCAATTGGAGAAGAAAAAGAAATAAAAGGAATCCAAATTGGAAAAAAGAAGTAAAGCTGTCACTCTTTGCAGATGACATGATACTATACATACAGAACCCTAAAGATGCTACCAGAAAACTACTAGAGCTAATCAATGAATTTGGTAAAGTAGCAGGATACAAAATTAATGCACAGAAATCTCTTGCATTCCTATACACTAATGATGAAAAATCTGAAAGTGAAATTAAGAAAACACTCCCATTTACCATTGCAAGAAAAAGAATAAAATACCTAGGAATAAACCTACCTAAGGAGAAAAAAGACCTGTATGCAGAAAATTATAAGACCCTGATGAAAGAAATTAAAGATGATACAAATAGATGGAGAGATATACCATGTTCTTGGATTGGAAGAATAAACGTTGTGAAAATGACTATACTACCCAAAGCAATATCCAGATTCAATGCAATCCCTATCAAGCTACCACTGGCATTTTTCACAGAACTAGAACAAAATATTTCACAATTTGTATGGAAACACAAAAGACCCCGAATAGCCAAAGCAATCTTGAGAAAGAAAAACGGAGCTGGAGGACTCAGGCTCCCTGACTTCAGACTCTACTACAAAGCCACAGTAACCAAGACAGTATGGTATTGGCACAAAAACAGAAATATAGATCAATGGAACAGGACAGAAAGCCCAGAGATAAACCCACGCACATATGGTCACCTTATCTTTGATAAAGGAGGCAAGAATACACTGTGGAGAAAAGACAGCCTCTTCAATAAGTGGTGCTGCGAAAACTGGACAGCTACATGTAAAAGAATGAAATTATAACACTCCCTAACACCATACACAAAAATAAACTCAAAATGGATTAAAGACCTAAATGTAAGGCCAGACACCATCAAACTCTTAGAGGAAAAAATAGGGAGAACACTCTATGACATAAATCACAGCAAGATCCTTTTTTACCCACCTCCTAGAGAAATGGAAATAAAAACAAAAATAAACAAATGGGACCTAATGAAACTTAAAAGCTTTTGCACAGCAAAGGAAACCATAAAGAAGACAAAAAGACAACCCTCAGAATGGGAGAAAATATTTGCAAATGAAGCAACTGACAAAGGATTAATCTCCAAAACATACAAGCAACACACGCAGCTCAATATCAAAAAAACAAACAACCCAATCCAAAAATGGGCAGAAGACCTAAATAGACATTTCTCCAAAGAAGATATACAGATTGCCAACAAACACATGAAAGAATGCTCAACATCACTAATCATTAGAGATATGCAAATCAAAACTACAATGAGATATCATTTTGCACCGGTCAGAATGGCCATCATCAAAAAATCTACAAACAATAAATGCTGGAGAGGGTGTGGAGAAAAGGGAACCCTCTTGCACTGTTGGGGGGAATGTAAATTGATACAGCCACTATGGAGAACAGTATGGAGTTTCCTTAAAAAACTAAAAATATAACTACCATATGACCCAGCAATCCCACTACTGGGCATATACCCTGAGAAAACCATAATTCAAAAAGAGACATGTACCACAATGTTCATTGCAGCACTATTTACAATAGCCAGGACATGGTAGCAACCGAAGTGTCGATCAACAGATGAATGGATAAAGAAGATGTGGCACATATATACAATGGAATATTACTCAGCCATAAAAAGGAATGAAACTGAGTTGTTTGTAGTGAGGTGGATGGACCTAGAGACTGTCATACAGAGTGAAGTAAGTCAGAAAGAGAAAAACAAATACCATATGCTAACACATATATATGGAATCTAAAAAAAAAAAAGAAAATGGTCAGAAGAACCTAGGGGCAAGATGGGAATAAAGATGCAGACCTACTAGAGAATGGACTTGAGGATACGGGGAGGGGGAAGGGTAAGCTGGGACAAAGTGAGAGAGTGACATGGGCATATATACACTACCAAACGTAAAATAGATAGGTAGTGGGAAGCAGCCGCATAGCACAGGGAGATCAGCTTGGTGCTTTGTGACCACCTAGAGGGGTGGGATAGGGAGGGTGGGAGGGAGGGAGATGCAAGAGGGAAGAGATATGGGGACATATGTATATGTATAACTGATTCACTTTGTTATAAAGCAGAAGCTGACACACTATTGTAAAGCAATTATACTCTAATAAAGATGTTAAAAAATATATATATATATGTATAACTGAAGCACTTTGCTGTACAGCAAAAATTAACAACATTGTAAATCAACTGTACTTCAATAAATTTTTTTTTTAATTGAAGAAATTTTCAGAAAATGGCTTGAAAAGAATTTGGAAAAACTCTATACCCACAAAGGTGTTTAATATCAGGCCTTTCTGTACTTAATGTCATCTTCATAGATCACAGATCTCTTTGACGCACTGTGATTATCCATCCAGGGCGGGAAATAAGGACAGTACAAGTTAAAGAACAAAAAGGCCTGCCTTTGCTTTCCTGTCACAGCCTTTTCATCAGTCCTAAAGCCTTATTTTTTTCTATCACCTTGTTTTAACCTTTTTCTGTCTCCATAGGTTTCTGAGAATAAGAGCCACAATATTAGTAACATGAGTTAAAATTGAGTAAGCACTTGTGGTGTGTGAGACTTGGTGCTAAGCTCATTTAGTGTTTAACCCCAAGAAGTTGGTGCTAATATTATGGCATTTAAGTCAATCTTAGATACCATCTTAGATTAATGTTTGTGCCTCTATACTAGACCCAGCTGCATTCTTCATCAGTTTACTCAGTCTCACCAGCTTTCCAAGAGGGGGCTCCTTGTCCTGTTTCTAGCTCCAATGATATCTCCAGAAGTTCCCTGGATATAAAGACATGGCCACCAAGGCCTAGGAGGGCAGGAAGGCCAGAAAGTGGTCAGCCTTCCAACATATGAACACCCAGCCTCGGCCTGACCTCCACCATGTTCACTGTGGTAGGGCCCTCCCCAGCTCCAGCACTCAGATCCAATCTACCCAGATCTTTGCAGGGTCTCTCTGCCCCAGTAAGGAGGTCAGATAACATAACCCAGAAGTGAGGGCAATTAAACCAAACTCTGACCAATGAGAGACAGGAGACATTATGGAAGTTTTTCACCATTCCCCCCCCACACATCAAAATGTTCTGAGACACAGTAGTTCCATATGGCTTTTCCAGACACATCCTTTCTGACCTAGAACTGGCTGGGTTTCTTGTGAAACTGTGGCCAGCCTGGTAATGCATCTCCTGAGTTTGCTTTGCTTCTCTCTGTTCCTGACTCACTTCCTTCTTTCTATCACTCTTTTGGACTGCAATCTTTACCTCTCGCCCTTGCCCTCCCCACACAAAAGCGTCAGTGTATAATCTTGGCTTCAGGCCCTGTTTTCTAGGATACTCCAGCTATTAGAGCTGGAAATGTGGACATGTCATTGGTTACAAAGTGTGTTCTGAGTTTGGAGATGTTACATGTGTGAATTCTTTTAGAGGTAATGCCAGGCACTGTTCTGAGCACCTTCCATACAATTAATTGTTTTACTCCTCACAGACTCCCTTTGAGGGAGATACCATTATTCCATTTTATAGGCGAGGCAACTAATGCTCAGAGAAGTTAGGTAACTTTCCCAAGATCACACAGCAAGTAATTGATGGAGCCAGATGGGAACATAGTTCTTTCTGATGCCAAAGCACAGGCTTTCAGGCTCTACACTACACTCTCCACACCTGCCTTTTTTCCTTCACGAAGCTACATTGGCCTATATATGAGAGAGTGTGTCTAGTCACTGGGGTCCTCACTTATTTTAAAGATCTATTCAAAAAGTGCATTGATATTGAGCTCATCTTTCCCTTTGTGAAGTCCCATATCTTCGCAAAATCTTTTCTCACTACTTCAAACCTTTCCCTTCTTAAGCACTTTCTGTAATTACCACATACTGCCACATACTGTCATTTAAAAGAGAGAAGACATTTTTTATTGAAGTACAGTTGACATACAATATTGTGTTAGTTTCAGGTGTACAGCAAAGTGATTCAGTTATTTATTTACACATATATATTCTTTTTCAGATTCTTTTCCCTTATAGGTTATTATAAAATATTGAATGTAGCTCCCTGTGTTATACAGTAAATCCTGTTGTTTATATTAATGTATAGTAGTGTGATCTGTTAATCCCAAACTCCTAATTTATCCCTCCCAGCTCCCTTCCCCTTTGGAAACCCTAAGAGAGTAGAGATTTAAAATTCATCAAGTGCTTACCTAGGTATCAGGTACTGTATGGGCATATAAACAATCATTAAATTAATTCTAACAAAAATCTTATTTGGCATACGCTCTTATTCCATTTACAGATGAAGAAACTGGATCTTGGAGTGGTTAATAACTTGCTAAGGTCAGAGTGTTAATACACACCAGCAATTTCCACCGGTCAGTACATCATTTTATCACTCTTTCTTTTTTCTTCCAGGGCATAAAAACTAGGTTTTATACTTTTCTGTATTCCATAGTGTCTAGTGTAACACTGTATATGTGAAAAACACACAATAAATAGAGTAATAAATAAGTGCACTATAAGTATGCCATAAAATACAGTAGTGAAGGGGGAAGAAAAGTTATTTTACTGTGATGGTAATTCTCCTACTCACATATTTTTCTGGGGATTTATTTCTTTTAATCATCTAAAACTTGACCTCTGTGGTCACTTTTCTTGAAAAAATAGAAATCCTTGGGAAGATTCAGTATGTAACTGCTTCATTATCTTTTACCCTCTTCTGGAAACTTTGCTCAGAATTCTTACACTTAGATATATCTGCCAGTCCTTCAGACTCTGGAGAACAATTTCTATATTTATTATTGCACATACATACACTAGAAGGGACCCAATAAAGAAACATTTGTAAGTAATTCATTATCAAAACCAGTCTATGGATGTCAGGGTACAGCTGACAAATGAATTACTTGCATTTTTAAAATCAGATCAGAATTTGGGCTCTCAACTTTTTAAATCCAGTCATTAATTCCTTAAGACAGGCAAGAACAGTAGACCAACCATTTTCAGACCTTTGGTCTTGGCCACATACACAAAATCCTAAATCTACTTTAATCGCCAGCTGGCATTCAGATGTATGTGTGACGCTGGAGGGCTCACATTGAGTTTCTCCTACAGAAATTGATCTGTTGTTACCCAGAATAAGATTATTTCTTCACCTCTAATCGGTAGGGAAATGGAAATTACTTACTCAAGAATAGATTAATCTACTTTTTTTTCTTCCGTTTTTGTTAATCATCATGTCATTTCTGTCACACTGAATGATATACATAGCTGTGGAATGAGATGTCCCAGAAATAAAATCTCACATTCTGCAGGCCTGTCTCCCGCCAAACTAGCAACTTTTCCAATACCACAGAAAAATCTGGGGGAGGTGGGCTGCATAAATTGGCGAAAAGGGAATAGTAGGATAAGAATAACAGCTTTTTTTCAGGTTACTAGATTTATATCTAGAATAATGTGGTACTTAAAGTTAGTCTCTTCAGCCAAAAATAGCATGAGCTTATTTTGCTTGCCCATTACAAGTCCAAATCTAATTTATCATCTGCTAATAAGACTCCAAGATCCTTTTCACCATCAGTGCTTTCCAGGTTTTTCTAACCCATTTAATATCTGTATTTCACATGATTTTGCCCCATACATATCAGGTTGCATTTACCAAAACTGAATCTCATTCTATCAGTTCCTACTCCTGTTACTGACTTTTTCAGGGTCTTTTATATGACTTTCCCCACTGCACTTCAACACAAAGCCTCTGTCCATTTTGATACACTTCAATGTGCTTGATGAACAGCGACCCTGGATAATAGTATGTATAATAGTCATTCAGCCTCCCTACAGGCACTGAAATAATTCAGGGCCCCGGACACCCATCACACAAACAGGAATCCATGCCAAGCTATTTCCTTCTGAAGGTATGCATGGGTATGCACCCT